>NC_134353.1:879546386-879846386 GCF_048569485.1 Anomaloglossus baeobatrachus | reverse complement strand
GGTGCAGGTGTTGGTGCGGTGCTGATAGACTCTTCTGATCCTGTATCCTCCACGGGTTGTGGGCACATTATAACGGGAACAATCACCGCTCCATTCTGCATGGGCCAATTAGCTGGGAAGTCACACCCATGATGGGGTGGATCACCTCGTTTTCCTTCTCTGTGCCTGGAGTGGGAGTAGGACCTTCCTCTACTATCTTCAGGGGTTCCGGACACCTCTTCAGGTCATCTCTGGAGACTGTGGCCGTGGTCTTTCTCTGGTCACAGCTGACAAGGTAGGTTTTCTGATTTTCCCGGTCAGTAGGCTGAATAACATAGGGGGTTCTCTCCCACTGGTCATCCAGTTTGTGCAGTCTTCTCTTTCTCTTCAGCACCACATCCCCAGGTACAAAGGGGGCAGCTTGTGCCTGTCTGTTAAAGCGCTGCTCCTGTTTTTCCCGGCTCTGGCTCAGGTTTTTCTCCACATACTCTTGAATCTGCTTGTATTGCATCTGACGTTTGGCATCCCAATCTGCAGCTGGCGGGATGGTCTCAGGGACCTCGATATCCATCTCCACATCCACCGGCAATCTTCCAGGCCTTGCCCTCATAAGGTACGCAGGTGTGCACTTAGTAGAGCTGCTAGGAATAGTGTTATACATGTCCACTAGATCGGGCAGTCTTTCAGGCCACAGGCTCCACTCTTCCAGGGGCAAGGTCTTGAGCAGGTTGAGTACCAAATGGTTAATCTTCTCACACATTCCGTTGGTTTGGGCATGGTAGGGTGTGGTACGGATCTTCTTGCACCCATACAAGTTGCAGAACTCCTGGAAGATCTCGGCTTCAAAGGCAGGGCCTTGATCGGTCAGCACCTTCTCTGGGTAGCCATGTGACCAGCAGAAATATGCCTGGAAGACCTTTGCCGCTGTGCGAGCTGTCAGATCCTTGACGGGTACCACTACCATGAAACTTGAGTAGTGGATCCACTATCGTGAGAGCATAGGTATACCCGCTCCTACTGGGCATGAGCTTGACATGATCCAGAGCGACAAGTTCCAGCGGCTAGTGGGTAACAATTGGCTGCAACGGGGCTTTCTGGCTGGTATCATCCTTCCTTCTTAGCACACAGGGACCACAATCCCTGCACCATGCTTCAATGGATTCTCTCATTCCAACCCAGGAAAAGCGCTCTCTCAGCAACATTTCCAGCTTCTTCCAGCTGAAATGTCCAGCTCCATCATGATAAGCCTCCAGAACCACGGGCACGTAGGTCTGTGGCACCACAATCTGGCAGACCCTCTCATGCGTCTTGGGGTTAATGAGCCCTCTATACAATTTGCCTTATTGCAGATACAGCCGGCTCCTTTCCTTCCAAAGCCTCTGGGCTTCTGCTGGGGCAGTAGACCTCAATCTGGCATCAGCTTGAGAAATCATCTTCTTGACTAGCCTGACTGCAGGATCATAATCCTGGGCTTCTTGAAAGCCATGGGGGGTAGTGGGCTGAAGGCTGCCTTTTGCTGACCACTGTATGGTCTGGTGTCCTCCAGACTGTCAGGTTGATGAAATGCAGGCAGTTTGAGCTCTTCCAACTCATCTTCATCCACCCCTTCAGGCAAGTGTGGCATCTTGGACAACGCATCTGCATTGGTATTCTTCCGTTCAGCCCTGTACTTTATGGTGAAATCATAATTCTCCAGCCGAGCTTCCCAGCGTTGCTCTAAGGCCCCAAGCTTCGCCGTGTCAAGGTGGGTCAGGGGCTTGTTGTCCGTGTTTGCAGTAAATTTTGCAGAAGCCAGGTAATGCTTGAACCTCTCTGTCACTGCCCAGACGAGGGCTAGAAACTCCAACTTAATGGAACTATAATTCTCAGGATTCCTTTCCGTGAGACCGAGCTTCCTGCTGGCATAGGCTATTACTTTCTCCATGCCATTCTGCATCTGGGACAGAACGGCGCCCAAGCCCACGTTGCTGGCATCCACTTAAAAGATGAACAGGAGACCGTAGTCGGGATAGGCCAGGATCTCTTCTCCGGTCAAGGCCGACTTCATCTGCTGAAAGGATTCTTCTTGTTCTTCATTCCAAATGAACGGGGAACCAGTAGTCTTGCCGTGCTTGGGTTAGCCCACCAGGAGATCCTGCATGGGAGCTGCCATCTTGGTGTAGCCTTTGATGAAGCGGCGGTAGTAGCCCATCAGGCCCAGGAACTGCCTCACTTCTCTAACAGTGGTAAGTCTTGGCCAGCCCTGGATGGCTGTGATCTTCTCCGGGTCTGGTGCTACACCTTCTGCACTAACCACATGCCCAAGATATTGAACTTTGGGCTTCAGCAAATGGCATTTGGATGGCTTCAGCTACATCCCGTACATGGAGAGGACCTCGAACACTTCGGCAAGATGTTCCAGGTGTGCTACATACGTCTTGGAGTAGACGATGACGTCGTCTAAGTACAGTAGGACCGTTTCAAAATTGCAATGTCCCAAGCAGCACTCCATCAGCCTCTGGAAGGTTCCTGGCGCGTTGCACAATCCAAAGAGCATGCTGTTGAACTCGCAGAGACCCATCGGGGTAGTGAAAGCGGTCTTCTCTCGGTCCTACTCCACAACGGACACCTGCCAGTAACCACTAGGAAGGTCAAGAGTAGAGAAGTAATTTGCCGTCCTCAATGCAGCCAATGATTCCTCAATACAGGGAAGAGGGTATGCGTCTTTATGTGTTGTCTTGTTAATCTTCCGGTAATCCACACACATCCTCATGGTGCTGTCCTTCTTCTTCACCAGGACCAATGGAGCTGCCCAGGGGCTACAGCTATCACGGATGACCCCTGCCTCCTTCATGTTCCTCAACATATCTTTGGCACACTGGAATTGTGTGGGTGGAATTGGCCTATACCTCTCCTTGATAGGTGGATGTGCACCTGTGGGAATGTGGTGTTGAACCCCCTTAATCCTCCCAAAGTCTAACGGGTGTTTACTGAAGATTTGCTCATACTCTTGCACTACCCTGTAAACCCCTTTCTTGTGGTGGGTAGGTGTGGAATCAGTGCCTACATGGAACTCTTGACACCACTCCTCTAGCTGCTCTGGTGAACTGTCACTGGCTGACTGGGATACAGTGATGGTGGATGTTATTGTGTGAATGGCATGAGTGTCTACGGTGAACAGCTTAGCAATGGTGGCATATCGGGGTAGCTTAACCTCTTCCTCTCCGCAATTCATCACTCTCACGGGCACTCTCCCTTTCCGGACATCAATTACTCCTCTGGCTGCCATTACCGTGGGCCAGTGTTCTGACGGCAAAGGCTCCACTACTGCCAGGTAGTCCTGTCCACGGGTACCTACTGCTGCCCTGCTCCAAATCATCATCTCACTTTGCGGAGGCACTACTAGAGGCGCTACATCCATCACTCATACACCACCAATCTCCCCACCAGACAAGTTCACCTGTTGCCACTGCAGGAAGACCCGGATCTCACGTTGCAATGCCCTCTGCCGGCCCGCTCCTGCAGTTGCAGACAGCTGTTGTAGTAAATGCAATACTTCACCCATGCAATTCTCAATAACATTAGTCCCTAGAACCATTTTTGGGTTACGGTCACTAGGGTCATTCTGCACCACAATGAGTCCTTGATGCTCTAGCTCCACTCGCCCCACCTTGAGAGTCACCTCTTTGAACCCCACTTGGGTCATGGGGAGTCCATTGGCCGCAATGATGGTAAGGCCAGAGTCTGGTGGGGTGAGGTCATCCTCAGACTAGTAGCGCTTATACAATAAATAGGGTATGGTTGTTACCTGCGAGCCGGTGTCCAGAAGGGCGAACGTCGGGATACTGTCCACAGCGAGGGAGATGATGGGGCAACCTCCGACACACTGCTCACGCCAATCAGCTGGGCCTTGTGGATCTATTCCTGAGGACTGGCCCTTGGCCTCAGGGGTTGCTCGTTTAAAGGAGACCGACGGGCAGGGCCGGCGTCAGCACCCGGCAAACCCGGGCAAATGCCAGGGCCCTGGAGAGCCGGGGGGGCCCACTCGGCCTCGTCAGTTCTCCTGTCCCTTGGCCGGGGCCCACTCGCCTTTACAGTTCTGCGGTCCCCGGCCGAGTTCCGGGGACCGCAGTCCTCGGCAGCAATCTGCGGCACCGTCACTTTAAGGCGCGCAGACATCCTCGTTTGAATTTCATCTGTGGGCGGAGCTACCGCCTTCTCAGTCCCACAGATGAAGGAGGCGAGCTTCTGTCCGGCGCTGTGTGGGCCCCCTCTCCACCGTGACCTAATCGGGTAAGTGCCCTCCCCGCCTCCCCATTATAGGCCCCGGTGAGCTGCTTCTACCCCCTGGATGTATGCCCTGGCCCCTGCCAATGCCCCCACCCGCCGATTCCGCGGGTGTGGGCCCCGCCGAGCCGCGGGTGCTGGCCCCGCCGAGCCGCGGGTGCGGGCCCCGCCGAGCCGCGGGTGTGGGCCCCGCCGAGCCGCGGGTGCTGCCAGTGCCGCGGGTGCTGTACCCGCCGAGCCGCGGGTGTGGGCCCTGCCGAGCCGCGGGTGTGGGCCCTGCCGAGCCGCGGGTGCTGCCAGTGCCGCGGGTGCTGTACCCGCCGAGCCGCGGGTGTGGGCCCTGCCGAGCCGCGGATGCTGCCAGTGCCGCTGGTGCTGTCCCCGCCAAGCCGCGGGTGTGGGCCCCACAGAGCAGCAGAGTTGTGTGCATTTGTCTGAATGTAGCAGAGTTGTATGTGTTTGTCTGAATGTAGCAGAGTTGTATGTGTTTGTCTGTATGTAGCAGAGTTGTATGTGTTTGTCTGTATGTAGCAGAGTTGTATGTGTTTGTCTGTATGTAGCAGAGTTGTATGTGTTTGTCTGTATGTAGCAGAGTTGTATGTGTTTGTCTGTATGTAGCAGAGTTGTATGTGTTTGTCTGTATGTAGCAGAGTTGTGTGTGTTTGTCTGCATGTAGCAGAGTTGTATGTGTTTGTCTGTATGTAGCAGAGTTGTATGTGTTTGTCTGTATGTAGCAGAGTTGTGTGTGTTTGTCTGTATGTAGCAGAGTTGTATGTGTTTGTCTGTATGTAGCAGAGTTGTATGTGTTTGTTTGTATGTAGCAGAGTTGTATGTGTTTGTCTGTATGTAGCAGAGTTGTATGTGTTTGTATGTAGCAGAGTTGTATGTGTTTGTCTGTATGTAGCAGAGTTGTGTGTGTTTGTCTGTATGTAGCAGAGTTGTATGTGTTTGTCTGTATGTAGCAGAGTTGTATGTGTTTGTCTGTATGTAGCAGAGTTGTGTGTGTTTGTCTGCATGTAGCAGAGTTGTATGTGTTTGTCTGTATGTAGCAGAGTTGTATGTGTTTGTCTGTATGTAGCAGAGTTGTGTGTGTTTGTCTGTATGTAGCAGAGTTGTATGTGTTTGTCTGTATGTAGCAGAGTTGTATGTGTTTGTTTGTATGTAGCAGAGTTGTATGTGTTTGTCTGTATGTAGCAGAGTTGTATGTGTTTGTATGTAGCAGAGTTGTATGTGTTTGTCTGTATGTAGCAGAGTTGTGTGTGTTTGTCTGTATGTAGCAGAGTTGTATGTGTTTGTCTGTATGTAGCAGAGTTGTGTTTGTCTGAATGTAGCAGAGTTGTGTGCATTTGTCTGAATGTAGCAGAGTTGTATGTGTTTGTATGTAGCAGAGTTGTATGTGTTTGTCTGTATGTAGCAGAGTTGTATGTGTTTGTATGTAGCAGAGTTGTATGTGTTTGTCTGTATGTAGCAGAGTTGTATGTGTTTGTCTGTATGTAGCAGAGTTGTATGTGTTTGTCTGTATGTAGCAGAGTTGTATGTGTTTGTCTGTATGTAGCAGAGTTGTATGTGTTTGTCTGTATGTAGCAGAGTTGTATGTGTTTGTCTGTATGTAGCAGAGTTGTATGTGTTTGTATGTAGCAGAGTTGTATGTGTTTGTCTGTATGTAGCAGAGTTGTGTGTGTTTGTCTGTATGTAGCAGAGTTGTATGTGTTTGTCTGTATGTAGCAGAGTTGTATGTGTTTGTATGTAGCAGAGTTGTATGTGTTTGTCTGTATGTAGCAGAGTTGTATGTGTTTCTATGTAGCAGAGTTGTATGTGTTTGTCTGTATGTAGCAGAGTTGTATGTGTTTCTATGTAGCAGAGTTGTATGTGTTTGTCTGTATGTAGCAGAGTTGTGTTTGTCTGAATGTAGCAGAGTTGTGTGCATTTGTCTGAATGTAGCAGAGTTGTATGTGTTTGTATGTAGCAGAGTTGTATGTGTTTGTCTGTATGTAGCAGAGTTGTATGTGTTTGTCTGTATGTAGCAGAGTTGTATGTGTTTGTCTGTATGTAGCAGAGTTGTATGTGTTTGTCTGTATGTAGCAGAGTTGTATGTGTTTGTCTGTATGTAGCAGAGTTGTATGTGTTTGTCTGTATGTAGCAGAGTTGTATGTGTTTGTCTGTATGTAGCAGACTTGTATGTGTTTGTCTGTATGTAGCAGAGTTGTATGTGTTTGTCTGTATGTAGCAGAGTTGTATGTGTTTGTCTGTATGTAGCAGAGTTTGTGTGTGTGTTTGTCTGTATGTAGCAGAGCTGTATGTGTTTGTATGTAGCAGAGTTGTGTGTGTCTGTCTGTATGCAGCAGACTTGTGTGTGTGTGTGTGTGTCTGTAAGTGTATATGACTGTATATATTTGTCTGTTTATATGTATTTTTGTGAGTTTGTCTTTAAATATGTATATGTTCGTATCGGTGTCTGTGTGTGGATGGGGCCCACTGGGACTCTTCCGCCCGGGGCCCACAAAAACCTGGAGCCGGCCCTGCCGACGGGAGTAGTGGCCAGTCTTGTTGCATTTGTTACAAACAGGTTGTCCATACTGGTTGTTGTTCCTTCTCTGCATCCACAGGATGTCTTCCGGGCTGTCGGCGAGCTGGATCTTTTCCGAAGGCTTGGTCTTTGGCTGGAGCTGCAGGGTCGCGAGGATCCTAGCGACGTCCTTACTCAGGCCTTGAACTTGGGACGTCAGGTCATCAGGGGCTCCGGGAGGCACTGCGAGTGCTGGCAGGGCCAGCAGAGGAGGCTTCACAGACACGTGAGAAGTATCAGCCGGCCAGGGTGATGGTACGCGGTCACTAGCTTCCGATGTTTGCAAAGCTTTAATGGCCCGGTCCTTTAAGACTGCAAAGTTCAAGTCCGGGTGCTCCTGCTCCAATCTCCGTCTCTGTAATGGAGTCTATCTGCCTCAGGGCGCGCAGGGCAGTTTGTAGCCTCAAGGCATAGTCCTAGATGCTGTCCTGGGGACGCTGCCGGCAATTGTAAAACTGCATCCGTAATTCCGCTTCCGTGCGGGTTTCAAAAGCTACTTGTAGTTTGTCGAAAATGGCGGCTACCGAGGTCCGGTGTTCGTCGGCCCAGGTTTCTACTTCCTGCTCGGTGGCACCGGTCAGTTGTCCCAACACTACTGATGCGCGCTGCTTGCCGGTCATGGCGTACATATCAAGAACGGTACATATCTTCTTTTTGAATACTTGCAGGGTATCGGGCCGTCCATACTGAAGTAACCAGGCAGCGCCAGGCACGTAAGGTAAAGTTATCGGCATAACTTGGGTCGCTGCCGGGACCACTGGAGCTACCGCTACTGCGACCGGAGTGGGAGCTGCCGCTTCTCTGTCACCCAGCCCCGCTGCGGGCGCCACCGCTCCAGCGAGGGCCGCTGCTCCACCATCATTGGGCACCGACATCCTCCAGGTCTTCCCCCTTGGTTTTGTTACGTCACCACCGGAGTCAGCTCCAGCGACTTCTGCTCCGATCGCCAGGCAATGCCATGTTCCTGCCGTGGATGGTGCTGGTGATGGGAAAGGAGTCGATGCCAGCGGCACCGGTGGGCGCAGGCTCAGATCATCCACTGGGCTGGGTTATCTTGGGATCTGCAGTACCACTAGCTGACTGTGGGTGGCGTGTGTCTTCCAGCTGAAGTTGCCAGCGTTCAGCTACAGCCAATGGGAAGACAACACACCCTTATTAGTTCCTCTCCTGTCTGCTGACCTCTGCCAGAGATAGTTCTGATTTCCTGGCTCCTGATCCGCCCTATTCTGTTTTGTGATTCTTGTGTGCTAACTTCTGCGTGTTTTCTGACTACCCTTCTGCCTGCTGTTTTTGTACCTCGCTGCCCGATCCGGATTTGACCTCTGCTACATTTTCTGATTATGTCCTTGCCTGCCGATTCTGTCCCTGTTCTGCTATTCCTGGTTTGACCCTGCCTGATGACTACTCTCATCGGACTGCAGCCTTCCACAGGTAGTGATCTCCAGGGCCCTGTGTAATTTCAAATCCCTGTATAGAGGTTAAAGGGTTTCAGGGTTCTGGGGGTCCTGCTTGGTGAGTGGCTTCCCTCTAGCCTGCCCATTACATCCCATCTGAATCTGTTGATCCAGGCAGGCATTACAGGTTTTTCGACAGCAGTCTCATGGGACCCACTGTCCTTTGCACTTCCTGTCTCGGGGAGTCACCAACTTCCGCCCGCGTTCCCAGGGGGCGGGGCTTCAACTTCGCGCCCTTTTCCAGGGGAGACGACGCCGGGCTTGTTGTTTTTCGCACCCAAAAATGGCGGCAAAATGGCGGCTGTCAAAAAAATGTAAAATGGAGCACCGTTTACAGTCCAAAACAAGGCACAATTCCACCAGGTAGGTAGATGGGTTACAATCCTGTTCGTGACGTCAGGTTTTGAGGTGTGCCGCCCCCACGTCAGTAGCAGCCATACTGCTCGGATCCGGTTCCGCAGTGGCTCGAGGGGTTTCCAGACCCGGGGGTCGCGTGCACCCTCAAATAAAAGGGGACGTACATATACGGGGATTGCTGTAGATATTTCATGACGCCACCTACGGTGTGTGGTAATATGGGATACCACCGCTGCTACTGGGAAGCACCCGGGGGCGATGGAGCGGCAGCTGGTTGTTTAACCCCTCCGTGGGTAGGGGTGGATACCCCGGGGCTCGGTGTCCAGGACACGGGGAGTGATGTAGGCAGGAGGTGGCATGCCGGGCCGGACCGGGGGATGTTAGTGTACTCACTGTTCAATAATTGCACATAAGTCCGTTGGTAAACCAAGGTGTCAGTGGCCGGCTGCCGCGTCCAGGTGTACACGGGTCCCACACCCGGCTGCTGTACCGATGTCCCTTCCTCCAGCGCTGTGTAATTTTCCTCACTTCTGGACAACTCCGTCTGGAACGGGGAAGTCCACTCTCGGTGCTGTGTGGTTGGGAGTCGTGCCCGCGAAAACTGACCCTTGGGATCTCAGTGGGTGTTTGCGGATACCCTATCCCCCGCGGTGGGCTGCCGTTTCGCTCTATCTAGGCTAACACTTCTGGAGCAAGGCCTGCAAACTTGTTCCCAGCCTGGTGAATTAGAGAAGGGGCTTGCAACCATCTTCTAACTAGGGTCCAGGTCCCCCGCCTGTGCACAGTCTCCGGACTGCATCTCCGCTGTCGGTACCGGCGGACTCCAACCCTGTCCCGGTCAACTTTGGATTTCCCGTGACCGGATTCCCATCGCCTTTGGACACGGTCCACTGCTTGCCACCTAGCCAGTAGACCAGGGCCACTACCTTGGCTACCCTCCACTAGGTTCAGCCTTGACCTCCAACTTCACTTTCACCTTCAGACTGCACTGAACTCCAAACTTTGACTTCACTCTCTGAGACTAGAACTTGAACTACTGTATTCCCGCCCACGGATGCTCAAGACCTCTAGGTGGGTGCTCCCAATCTGCCTGGTCCTGCTCACTGGTGTGTCCTTCCTACCCTGAGGGGGGTGGCTAGGATTTTGTGGCTGATGGTAACTTGTGTGGGATGGTGTTATGTGGGGTGTATTGTACTTCTGTGACCACCTAGTGGCGCCAGGGCGTCACATTAACGTTGGGGTGCAGGACCAAAGACGCAGGGAATAAATGGATGACACAGGGACTATAGTTTCCTTAACCTTTTTACTTGGTAGTCGATGGTGCAGGCCAGGGAAACTGGTTCATCCGGTAACGGAGGTCCAGGCAGCCTGGAAGCAATTGCGGATTCACCTAGCCAGGTCGGTTTGGAGGCCTTCCTTCTGCGCTGTCCTGTATAGGTCCCTGCTGCTTAACGCTATGCTGCAGCCCTCTTCCTGGTGTTAGTACAGTTTCTCACTCATATGCCAGGCAGCACAAGTCTTTATACAGGTGCTGCTCCTCTGGTAGCTGCTCAGGGCTCTCATATACTGCTGTGTCGCCAGGTGTTCTGTGTGGCCAAAAGACATGCAGTCTCCTGCCTTCTGGATTAAGCTGCCAGGTCTTCAGTACCTAAACAACCTAAGACTCAGGCGTTCTGTGTCTCTGCGCTCTGCTCTGGGGAGAGCTGTCACTGCTCTGTTCCCCAGGCTCTTTCTCTCTAGACTCTGTCTGTTTGATTCTGCTCTGCTCTTACCTATATCTGACACCTCCCCCAGGCCAGAATGCATAGGGAAGCTCCCCATGACCTGGGTTTTAGAGCTCCCCCTTCTAGTATGGAGTCAGGGAAACGTGTGCTGCTGGTGCTACCTAGCGTAGGAGACCCCCTTCTTGCTTCTAGGAATAATATTACCCCTGTCAGGAGTGCAATGCTACTGTGGCAACCCGACAACTGGGATGCCACACTAGCATGATATATTTCCTGTGAGAGCCAACAGAGCGCCGGCTTTCACAGGAAGACTGCATTTCTGCTGATCAGAGCGATGCTGTTCTGATCAGCAGAAATGAACAGGCGATCAGATTGTGCAGTGATAAAGTCCCCTAGAAGGACTGGTAAAAAAAAAAAAGTTTTGAAAATATTGAAAAAAAAACTAAAAAGTTCAAATCAGCCCCTTTCACCTTATTAAAAATAAAACAATTGAAATAAAATGAAATTAACAAAAATACACATCATTCAGAAATGGCTGATCTATCAAAATCTAAAATCAATTAATCTGATCAGTATACGTTGTGGTGAGCAAAAAAATTCCAAAAATCAAAATTACAGTTTTTGGTTGCCGCAACATTTTTTTTTAAATGCAATACTTGGCGATCAAAACATAGCATCTGAATAAAAATGGTACAGTTAAAAAAGTGAGCTCAAGATGCAAAAAATAAACCATCACTGAGCACAAATCCCAAAAAATGAGAACGTTTTGGTTCTTGGAAAATGGCAACAAAAGTACAATTCGCTTTTTGGACAAACTTTTGATTTCTTTTTTTAGATCCTTCGATAAAAGTAAACGTATACATATTTGGTATCTACAAACTTGTGCTGACCTGAAGCATCATAGTGAGATGTTAGTTTTACCATATAGTGAACAGAGTGAATAAAAGACCCCCCAAAACAATTGCGCAATTGCACTTTTTTTGCAATTTCACTGCACTTGGAATTTTTTTTTCTGTTTACCAGTACAGTATTTGGTAAAGCTAATAGTTTTATCCAAAAGTACAACTCATTCCGCAAAAAATAAGCCCTCATATGGCAATATTGAAGGACAAATAAAAAAGTTATGGCTCTTAGAAGAAGGGGAGAAAAAAAACGAAAATGATAAATGAAAAATTGCTAGGGAGTGAAGGGGTAAAAAAAGGATCTTGTCCCTACAAATGGCAAAAAAATAATCTTACACTGCTTTTGATCAGATATTCAGTACTTGGTAGTTTTTAGTTCATAGAAGACATGAGGTTTTGCCAGATGCATCAGACCCTGGAATTGGTGTTCTTTGGTCATCCTGCATCCCCCATAAAAATGGAATAAAAAACGATTGACTTGGTACCAATCAATTAGCAGGTCCACGTCCATTGGCAAAATTAGTAATCTATTGCCACTGGAGGGGAACGTTTAGAACCACCTCTTACCTGAAGGCATTCCTAAGTCCACTTTTGAGTAGCCAACATCATTGGTTGCAATGTGACGAAGATGTGATGTTAAGCTAAACCTGCTAATCAATAGACGAGCCACTGATGCTATAAGGTAAAATGAGGTTCTCAGGTGTTATGCCCAGCAAAACCAGATTACTGAGGTGGCTCCTAGACCAGATCCTTCAAATTGGTTTGTGCCAACTCAAAAAAGCGATCAAAACGCTGTATTTACCCCCAAATGGTACGAATTAAAACCAAGCTAACCACACAAAAAAGAGACCTCACAGACCCCCATTATTGAAACACAAAAAGTCATTTCGAAAATGGCAAAACAATTTTCTTTTCCAAAGTTTTGATTTTTGAACCACCCACGTATGTATATACAAATATATTATATATACTATATATATAATTATACATATGGTATCACAGTAATCGTAGTCACCCGAAGAATCATGTTTCTAAGTAATTTTTTACACAAATTCTGAAAAAGAAAATCCAAGAAACTATGGTGGAATTGTGTTTTGTTTATTTTTATTTTTTTACCATTTCACGCACTTGGAATTTTTTGTCCTGTTTTCATTATATTGCATGGTAAAAATGAATAGTGCCATTCAGAAGTACAACTCATCCCGCAAAGAACAAGACCCCATATCATTATATTGACACAAAAATTAAAAAAATATGTCTTTTAGGAGAAGCAGAGAAAAAAAACAAACAAACAAAAATTAAAAATTATTCTTGTTGGAAGAGGTTATAGACAAGATTGGCTGCCTTGTCATGAAAATGATGGAAACCTCAAACAGAACCTTGTATGCAAATGTGAACATAGCCTAATGTCAGATACTGTGGGACTAATGACTAGAGTTGAGCGCGGTTCGCGGTTCGAGGTTCTCCAGTTCGCGGCTCAAGTGATTTTGGGGGCTGTTCTAGATAGAACTAGAACTCGAGCTTTTTTGTCAGCCAATCCCAGACACACAAACAGCTAAGTGGACTTTTAGCCAGAGAAGCAACGGCATGTGTGATAGGATGTCCATGTCACATGTCCCTGCATTATAAAAACGAGTATCTGCCCGTCCGGATGCCATTATCTCTTCTGCGTCCTTGGTGTCAGTTACCGCTGGTGCAGCGCCTATCTCCGATACTGCTGTGTACGCTCTATACACAGCGCTGTACAGCATAGGGATAGCACTTTCTATCAGTCCTTTTAAGGGCTAATACCGGCAGGGTCAGAGCCATAGGTGACAGGTCCGTGAAAACAGAGTTTAACAGCTACACAAGATGACAGCGTCTGTGTAGCTAAGGTCAGGGATTTCCTCGCTGCATTTCCCCATTAGGAGGGATAGAAAGGCAGGCTTCCTTTCCTCTACCCAGAGACCCACAACCCTGCCACTGTACCCTCCTGCCCTTTGCACACTCAAACTCATTGTTACTAAGCCATTATACTAGCAAACACTGAGTGAACTTAGTGGCATCCTAAAAGTGGCTGTTGGACTTCTGTATTGTCCCACTAGTGCAAAGATATTTGCAGCAAGTCTGCCTGCATTGCCCACTCAAGCTCATTGTTACTAAGCCATTATACTAGCAAACACTGAGTGAACTTAGTGGCATCATAAAAGTGGCTGTTGGACTTCTGTATTGTCCCACTAGTGCAAAGATATTTGCAGCACGTCTGCCTGCATTGCACACTCAAACTCATTGTTACTAAGCCATTATACTAGCAAACACTGCTGCCAGTTTAAGGGCCGTAGTTGCATTGTCAGGGATAATTATTGTTGTTTATTCTGCTGTTAATAAAGCTAGACCACCGCTGCAATCTACACCACCTCTCAATTTTTACTACCACATTTTAAGTGCACAATCTTGTCGCTATCAAAATGAGTGGCAAAATGACAGATGCTGGTGGAAAGGGGAAGAGGCGTGTTGGAAAAGGAAAAAAATGGTTTGTCTGTGGGGAAGGTGGCAAAGCTCCATTAACATCTGCTGAAGATAGACCATCTTCCAGCAAAAGTAAGATGTCTACTACTTACTGTGGACAATCCGATGTGCTCCCTTTTTTACGGACATGAACAACTGGAACAAAGGTAGATGATGGCCAAAAAAGGAAAATGCTTGAATGGATCTCAAGTGGTCCAACAAGTGCCCTCTCCACTACCTCAACTACCGCATCCAAAAAACACCAGTCCTCTGAGTTGTCATCACAATCAAACTTGCTTTCTCCCAGCTCTGAAGTCTCCATCCGCCCTGCACAGTATGGTGGAACTGAGATGGCTGAGTCTGCAGAGCTGTTCAGTCACACTATAGCCTGGGAATCAGAGGTCTGCTCCCAAGCTACAGTGAGTACAGACCAGGAAATGGTCTGCAGTGATGCCCAGAACCTTTGTGGCTCTGATTCAGGCCGTGAGGACCAAGTTTCTGAGCATAATGTTGACCCTTTTTCACAAACTGTAACACCTGTTGTTATAGACAATGAGGAACATACTGATGACGATGAGACACAGATACCAGATTGGGATGACAACTTAAATATTCGGTCAGGGCAAGAAGAGGCTTGGTCTGAGGGTGAGGGGAGTGCAAACACAACAATTGATGAGGAAGTTCTAGATCCCACCTATTGTCAACCCACAGTCAGGCCCTCAAGGAGGTCAACAGAGACGGTGGAGGAGGATGCAACTGACGACGAAGTTACCTTGCGCCTTCCTGGACAGAGTAGGAGTACTGGTAGCACGTCTACAACTGCATCCTCAGCCACCACTGTGCCTCTGAGCACTAGTCGGGGTGGATCAGCAGGTCGCATGCCCTCTAAGCCTTGCCTAGCCTGGTCCTTTTTTGACTTGGCAAAAGATCGCCCAAATTATGTGATCTGTAAACTTTGTCATGATTCTGTTAGTAGAGGGCAAAACCTCAGCAGTTTGACAACTTCTTCCATGAATCGTCACATGAATAAATATCGTATGTCCCGGTGGGAAGCTCACGGTGCTGCAATGCGGCCTAGCGGAGCGAACCATCCACCGCCTGCCCTTCTAGTGCATCTGCGCGCTCTTCATCTTCTAGGACTGTGGGGACAGCTGTCACACCTGGTTTTCCACGCACAACTTCCACCACTGTAACCGCAACAGGCAGTTTGCTTGGTAGGTCGTCAGTTGGTTTAGAAGGGGAAACAAGTACGTGTGTACAGCTCTCTCAGACATCGATAGCACCAACGTTGGATGAAGGCGACATCATGTCTACGCCTGCACTTTCCTCACAAAGCTGCATTTTTCCAGGGACACCCTACTCAACACCGTCTACACACAGCAGCCAGATCTCTGTCCCTCAGATGTGGACAAATAAAAGGCCATTTCCTGCGACCCATGACAAAGCTAAGAGGTTGACTTTATCCCTCTGTAAGCTCTTGGCTACCGAAATGCTGCCTTTCCGCCTGGTGGACACACAGGATTTTAGAGACCTTATGTCTGCCGCTGTGCCCCAGTACCAGATGCCCAGTCGCCACTACTTCTCTAAGAAAGGTGTGCCCGCGCTACACCAGCATGTCACACACAACATCACCGCTTCCTTGAGAAACTCTGTGTGTTACGGGTGCATTTCACCACCGATACTTGGACCAGTAAGCATGGACAGGGACGTTACATGTCGCTGACTGGGCACTGGGTAACTATGGTGATAGATGGTGAAGGGTCTGCTGCACAAGTCTTGCCGTCCCCACGACTTGTGTGTCAATCCTCTGTCTGTCCAAGTTCCGCCACTGCTTCTGCCTCCTCCACCTCATCTGGGTCCTCCACCTCCGCCCCAAGCCTGCCTGGTCAGGCCACCAGCGTTCACACTGCGCAGAAGGAATCACGCACCCCTCATTACTATGCTGGCAGCAGAGCGCAACGGCATCAGGCGGTCTTTAGCTTGACATGTCTTGGGAATAGGAGTCACACAGCTGAGGAGTTGTGGTCAGCTCTGCGGTCCGAGTTAAATAAATGGTTGTCTCCACTCAACCTGCAGCCTGGTAAGGCCGTGTGCGACAATGCTGCAAACCTGGGTGCGGCCCTTCGCCTGGGCAAGGTGACACACGTGCCTTGTATGGCTCACGTGTTGAACCTTGTTGTCCAGCAATTTTTAACACACTATCCCGGCCTAGATGGCCTTCTGACCAGGGCACGAAAACTGTCTGCTCACTTCCGCCGTTCAACCGCCGCAGCTGAGCGACTTGCATCGCTCCAGAAGTCTTTTGGCCTGCCGGTTCATCGCCTGAAATGCGATGTGCCGACACGCTGGAATTCGACTCTCCACATGTTACAGCGATTGTGGCAGCACCGCCGAGCCCTGGTGCAATACGTCATGACGTATAGCCTGGGCCAACAAGATGCAGAGGTGGGGAAGATCACCCTGATGGAGTGGTCTCAGATCAAGGACCTATGCACCCTTCTGCACAGTTTCGACATGGCGACGAATATGTTTAGCGCTGACAATGCCATTATCAGCATGACAATTCCAGTCATTTACATGCTAGAGCACACGCTAAACACTATTCGGAGTCAGGGGGTAGGACAACAGGAAGGGGAGGAACTACAGGAGGATTCATATGCGCAAGACACAACATCACCAAGGTCCAGATGTTCATCATCACCAACGCGGCAGGCATGGGACCATGGGGGACAGGGATCAACAAGGGCGCATGGTAGCAGGCGAAATGTTGAGGAAGGTGCAGGAGAACATGAAGAAATGGAGGACGAACTGTCCATGGACATGGAAGACTCAGCGGATGAGGGAGACCTTGGTCAAATTTCTGTTGAAAGAGGTTGGGGGGAGATGTCAGAGGAAGAAAGAACGGTTAGCACCTCTATGCCACAAACACAGCGTGGACTTGGTCCGCATGGCTGCGCAAGACACATGAGCGCCTTCTTGCTGCACTACCTCCAACATGACCCTCGTATTGTCAAAATTAGAAGTGATGATGACTACTGGCTTGCCACACTATTAGATCCCCGGTACAAGTCCAAATTTTGTGACATAATTCCAGCCATAGAAAGGGGCGCACGTATGCAGGAGTATCAGCAGAAGCGGTTACTCGATCTTAGCTCGGCTTTTCCACCAAACAACCGTGCAGGTGCAGGGAGTGAATCTCCCAGTTGTAACTTGACAAACATGGGACGGTCTCGTCATCTTCAACAGTCTACCCGTACCAGTAGCACCGTATCTGGTGCTGGTAACAGCAATTTTATGGAATCTTTTCATAATTTTTTTAGACCGTCCTTAGCAAGGCCACCAGAGACAACAAGTCTGACACATAGTCAATGGCTGGAGAGGATGATACAGGAGTATCTCCAAATGAACATTGATGCCATGACTTTGCAAATGGAGCTTTGCTCATTTTGGGCTTCAAATCTTGAAAAATGGCCATAGCTCTCAACTTACGCCTTGGAGATTTTGTCGTGTCCAGCTGCCAGCGTTGTCTCTGAACGTGTCTTCAGTGCTGCTGGGTGTGTGCTGACAGATAAGCGCACGCGTCTGTCCAGTGACAATGTGGACAGACTAACGTTCATCAAAATGAACAAGTCATGGATCCACCAGGAATTTACTACCCCTGTGTCATCCTGGGGAGAGTAAATGCTTTTGAATTTGGAATGTGCTTGATGCAAATCAAAACATCATGTTTGCAACTAGGGCACAAGTGCTGCCACTGATGGGGTGTCTGTGTGGCCCAATTTTTGGAAAAAAGGGAGACTCCGCTTGGAGTAACACTTGCTTACATTGTTTTTAAAAATGATCCAAGATGCACAGCGCTGGGATCAGGAAAGACTTAGCTACCTACCCCGGTGTCATGCTGGGGACGGTAAAGAATGGCGTATTTTTGAATGTGCTTGATGCAAATCTAGCTGTGAAGTGTACAAATGGGGCACAACTGCTGCCACTGAAGGGGTGGGTGTGTGTGGGGCCCAATTTTTGGAAAAAAGGGAGACTCCGCTTGGAGTTACCCTTGCTTGCTGTGTTTTTTAAAAGGAGCCAAGATGAACAAGTCATGGTTCAGCAAAGACTTTGCTACCTACCCCGGTGTCATCCTGGGGACGGTTAAGAATGGCGTATTTTTGAATGTGCTTGATGCAAATCTAGCTGTGAAGTGTACAACTGGGGCACAACTGCTGCCACTGAAGGGGTGGGTGTGTGTGTGGCCCAATTTTTGGAAAAAAGGGAGACTCCGCTTGGAGTAACCCTTGCTTACAGTGTTTTTAAAAAGGAGCCAAGATGAACAGAGCTGGGATCAGGAAAGACTTAGCTACCTACCCCGGTGTCATGCTGGGGACGGTTAATTATGGCGTATTTTTTAATGTGCTTGATGCAAATCAAAACATCCTGTTTGCAACTAGGGCACAGGTGCTGCCACTGATGGGGTGTCTGTGTGGCCCAATTTTTGAAAAAAAGGGAGACTCCGCTTGGAGTAACCCTTGCTTACATTGTTTTTAAAAATGATCCAAGATGCACAGCGCTGGGATCAGGAAAGACTTAGCTACCTACCCCGGTGTCATGCTGGGGACGGTAAATTATGGCGTATTTTTGAATGTGCTTGATGCAAATCAAAACATCCTGTTTGCAACTAGGGCACAAGTGCTGCCACTGAGGGGGTGTCTGTGTGGCCCAATTTTTGGAAAAAAGGGAGACTCCGCTTGGAGTAACCCTTGCTTGCTGTGTTTTTTAAAAGGAGCCAAGATGAACAAGTCATGGTTCAGCAAAGACTTTGCTACCTACCCCGGTGTCATCCTGGGGACGGTTAAGAATGGCGTATTTTTGAATGTGCTTGATGCAAATCTAGCTGTGAAGTGTACAACTGGGGCACAACTGCTGCCACTGAAGGGGTGGGGGTGTGTGGGGCCCAATTTTTGGAAAAAAGGGAGACTCCGCTTGGAGTCACCTTGCGGTGTTTTACATGATTTTAGAAGGGCATGCCATGCCTATATCTGTGTCTCCTCCTCTTTTTCCTTGTCCAGCTCTTTTGTTTTTGCATGAGTATATGTCCTTGTCACTGTCCCATGTGTTTGTGTTGTGTTGTGAGTTGTTTGTCACCTTTTGGACACCTTTGAGGGTGTTTTCTAGGTGTTTGTGAATGCCTGCCATTGTTTCCAATGCGGTTCGAGTTCGGTTCGTCGAACTGAACTCAAACGGGACCTCCGTTCGACGAACCGAACTGGAGCCGAACCACGACCGGTTCGCTCATCTCTACTAATGACCCGAACTAAGAGTATTATAGGGATCTATGGTACTGTCACTTATGATCATTAGAAATAGTTGAATGCGGATCTTGTGCCCGTTATATGAATTTTAGAATAATGTGCTTATGTTTGTCTGAAACTGACTTTACGATGAGTCTAATAGTGGTTCTGTGATTCAGTCTTTATGATAATTGTTTTGGAAGGTTGAGTGTTGTGCCCAAATCTGAGGCCATCAATAACAGTTTCCAAAATTTAGTATAGAGAACAGCCAGCCTAGCATCGTCATGATTACCCAACACTGGGGTAGAATTTTCCGTTACACACAAGAAACATGTAGCTAAGAGCAGCCCAAAGGGAGGTCATGGCTTATGACATTTTTTTCTCCCAGATAGTTAATGAACATGTTTTTTGTTTGCCTTATTGCCATGTTCAACATTTTAAATGTGAACATATGTAAAGCTGATCTGTCGTCATATTTTATATCACAAACTGCATATGTAGCGCCCCACGGGGCAGGTGCATTTAACCTACTCGTTGCCGGGCCGTCGACTGTCGTTGTCACGGGCGGCCTAGGATGGCTCCGTTGCCCCGAGGCGTACAGGAGATGCCTGGGGGAGGATGTTGGGGGTAGTTGTGCGTTGTTTGTCATGGCGCCACCTGTGGTACACGGCCAGGTAATGGGCCACAGCTGCTGTCGCTGTCCTCCGGGGCAGATGGTAGTAGCAGCTATGGGTGGTATCGCTCTTCACAGGTGGAGTGGGCCCTGGGGAGGATGATGAGGGGAGTAGTAATGGCGGCGGGGAGCGGCAGTACGGGCATTAAAGAGTCAGAGTCTATATATAGCTGCGGTTCCAGGTTGTTTAAGGGGAGGTAGCTTAGGGAGGTGTGGTCAGGAGATTTGTAAGAATGTATATGGGGTGAGGTAAAAGTGGTAGCCTGCAATCGGCACGTAGCCACCACTGCTGAAGGTACCTGTGCCCGTCCTCACCTTCTCTCATCACCTGGATCTGAGGATGTCTGCGCTGGAGGATCTTCAGGGACGGCGAGGGGAGCTGCCAGCAGGTCTGATGGAGCAGAGATCCAGGCACGGCTGCAAGAGATCGTGGGAGGACTGCCGGCAGGACCGGATGCTGCTTCTACCCCTGCCCGGCCATCACGCAGAGCCAGGCTGCCAGAATGCCTCTCCCCTGACGTCGCTCCGGGCCCCGGTGGCGCCGCAGGAGCCCCTACGGCGACCCTCCTCATCATGGCCTGTTCCCTCTGCACCTGTTCGCAGGCCTCGGTGTGGGAGGAATCCATAGAGGCGGCTGGGACTGGCGAAGTGGGCGGGGCCAGCAGTCGGTCATGGGACCGGGCCTCTTCCAGCTTCTAGCACCAGAGAAAAAGGCAACAACAAGATGGCGGCGGTTCCACCCGGTGATGCTCCAGTCGGTGGGGCTGCTTGGCTACGAGAGACCCATCACCTGCGGGACCTTGAGATGCTGGGGAGACAAGGCGGATACACGCTGGCTGTGGTTTCCTGGGATTCGGATTCTGGGATGCTGCCCATCGAGCTGTCAGCTCCCTAGTCGAGCTGGGTCTGAGCGTGTCAGCGGGTCAGGGCTCCCCGGTGGGCGACGCAGAGGATAAGATGCCGTGTCGGTTGGAGACGGGTGACCTAGATTCTGGAATGGCGGCTGGTCGGTGCTTCGTGCCGACGCAGCCTGGTAAGTAGGGCTTTATGTGTGTCTTGTCCCTTTCTAATACAGTATAGTTTTTTTTACTGGGGGTGGATGTCAGTCGAGTTGTTGATGTATCGTGTGGGTGGAGTATGGGGGATGCGGGGCGAGTACGGGATTTATGAGAAAAATTGAAGCAGACCAATAGGGGGTTTATAATAATATGTAATATTTATTCGTTTTTATAGCGCTGTTGGTTCCATGGCACTTTGCGTGTAGTGGCGGCGCCGTCCCTATTGGGGCTCGCAGGCTCGGGTCCCTATCTGTAATTTTTTGCAGTTTACAGGGGTCGCTCGTCCCAGTTGGGAACCCGAGGATGACTGAAAAAAGGGATTGGTCAGTCTGAATATGGGGGATCACACGGTAGTGCACTCTTGGTGTGGTTGCAGACAGCGGAGGATAATGAGGGGGATCATATTCTGGATGACAGGGTGAAAATGGCGTGGCGTATGTGTGTTTTGAAGGACTGCTGGGGGTACCCTGGCATAGGATTTAAGGGATAGTTTTGGAAGGAATATGTCGAGATTTTCTCCCTGATTCCATGGGAAGAGGTTTGTGTTGGGTATATACTGTATATAAAACTTAATATAAAAGGAGGTCTGCAGTCAGCAGGGGGCGCACTTGTGGCTGGCTTCAAGGCAGAAGAGTGCTGGCAGTTCTATGCAAGTTCGGGGTAGTTGTTAGTTTCACACCAGTGTGCTGGGTAAGTCGATTCGTCGCACAGGGCATCCTTGTGTTTGTTAAGAGGGGGGAGTCATAGACAGGTGGGGATGCTTTACAGGGGGTGAGCCTGGCAAGGGCCCAAGAGATGGTCCGCGACTTGAGAAGTGCTCGGACTAGGAACAGGTGTTGTTGTTAGAGAACAGTTTTTGCTGGAGTTGTTTAGGATTCCTTCTCCGCCACTTATAGTTCTGTTCTATTTAGAATTTGGAGTCTGGCTATTACCGCCCCCTGGTGGTGTGGTGTAGGGTTAGTCAAAAGGCGGTTTTTGGGGGACGCATGGCAGGTCCTTTCTTTTACCCCCCCCTCACTTTGTTTCGGCGATTTGGTCATTCGCTGCCGAGGGGGGGGGGGGGAGCAAAAAGTAAAATTAAAAAAAAAAAAAGAAAGGAACTTGAATAATTTGGATCAGTATGATTCGTCATTTCCTAAGGGGTGTTTTGGTTATGGCGGCATTAACCCTGCTCTTTGCACTGTGGTGCATACATTGGTTGACGTGTTTTGGACTGCGATAAATGCTATGGTACAGGGTCCATTTGTTAGCCAGGATGGACCGGCCCACCCTGACAGTCTGTGGTCGTTCGGTTGTTTTTGTGTTAGTGTTTATTTTAGGATAGGTTTTTTGCCCATGGGATATTCAGGTCCTGTGCGCTCAGTCTGAAGCATCTTGTTTTTTTTGGAATGGTAGTATGTAACCAGCTGGTGGATTTTGTGGGTGATCAACTGTAATGGGATCAACAATTCAGACTGCATCATTAATGTAGAAATGGATTTGAATATTGCTTCAGCACTTGCCCACAAGGGGGCAGTGTCAGACTGTGCAATCACAAACACAGAGGTGGGAAATCCCCTGCTGCAGCTTGTGTGTTCTAACCAGGAAGAAAAAGTGCGGGAAGATTATTCAGCCCCGGAGTTCAGTCAGGAGAGAGCTGCGTGTGGTCCCCCTGAACAGAGGGCTCTTTTGCCACCGGATTCTTGGAGGAATCACCCTGTGGAAGTGGTTTCTGCCAACCCCGGTCTCAGAGACTTTGTTTTCCCTGAGAATCTAACCGGACTGCAGAGCATCGCGCCCGGAGTGCATATCCAGGGGCTGTGATAACTTGACTGCAGAGCATCGCCCCCTGAGTGCAAGTGCAGGGGCCGTGACCTCCCTTCTTCTGCTCGGTGTGCCCCGGGACTAAAAGACTGACTAGAATCCGTTACCAGCGGGAGAAGATCAAAGGAAAAGACCGAGGAGCTGCATCCCTTCAGCGCTGCACCGGGACCCATCATCGTGAGACTCCAGGCCTGCGACGTGGGAGCGGCATCTTCTTCCGGGATAGACTGGTACGTGATTGTAGGGAAAGTTAGGGAAAGTTGCCGTCATTTCTTTGTTGTTTTTTTCTCTTTTCTTTTTTTCTTTGCTGCGTACCCGGAAGGAGTGTAGATCCAGTGGACTCCACTATACACATGTGCGCAGATAGTTCGGTTGACTGTGTTATAAATATGTTTCATAGTAAAGAAATGTTACTACCGGTAAAATCTGAGTATGGGGATTTTGTTGGAATAGAGCATACACACACACCTGCGGCCCTACCACCGGTCGCTTCACCACTACCCTGACGACTTGTGTTCATTGGACCTCCTGGGCCACACGTTTCGTTAGTTATTTCTGGCATCCATGGAGTGGGTAGCCGGTTGATGGGGGGGTTCTTTTGGCGCACAAGAAAAATAGAAGGTTGCTCAACTGGCATTAGTTTCTTAGGGATCACGATTGATACTGTGCGCTTAGAGCGCAGGTTTCAAAAAAAAAAAAAAAGTGGGTATGCAGGTGTTGGAAGTTTTGGCCGCAAGCTTTTATGGATGTGGCGAGCCATATTGGCTTTGGCTCGTATGTTAGGGGCAATTGGTGAGCAGACGTTTGGCTGGATTGTTGTGGGGAATTGAGATTCACCAAGAAAGTTAGGTTGCCCTAAGATCGAATCAGACAATAAGGGCAGGCTGGTGAGGTAGGGGCTTTAGAGGATTCAAGAGGCATCCTGTGGAATGTTTTAGACATTGGCTAAGTTTATGGGCCAATCGCCCCGGGCCATTATTAAGGCATAGCGATGGTTCCTTTTTGTTGAAGATTCTATCTCGTGTCATTTTTGTGGATGGTGCCTGGCTGCCTTATAGCAGTAGGCTAACGGGTTTTTTCATTCCATTCTTTTCAAATTGGGGTTGCAGTTGGGACTGTACGAGCAGGCTTCCTTCGGGAGGTGGTGAAAAGAATTGGTAGGTGAGAATACAAGAGATATAAACATGTATTTGCGCCCACATTCAAGGTAGGGGGGGCAAAGGAAGGTATCATAAGGATAGCCTGAGAGGTTGGAACTCCTAGGTAAGATTCTTTTGACAGTGGTGAGGTTACTGTCATACCCTCTTTCCTCGTTTACTCCCCCCCATTGTATTACCCATGGAGCACACGGGCAGCGTAGTTTGTTGGCCATTGGAGGCTCATTGGGTGTGAGGGAATGGGAACTGTGGGGTTTGTGTACATGTGTGGCGACTGTTCGGTGGATCGGGGTCTTGTTTGAGAGACCGCGACAAGTGTTGTTGGAATTCCACCGTTTTGGAAGGTTGGACCATTCCCCTGATGGGTTTGCTTTACATATCAAGGGGATTGTTCTGGGGTTTTAATTCAGGATATCTGGCACGTTTTTTCTGCGCTCATGGGCGTCAATTTCCAATATGAAGGTGGAGTGGTCGGACATTGTGCCCGGAAAATCGTGGCTTGCAGCTTGAACTGGCAACAAAATTAAAAAATAAATAAAAAATAAATAAGTTTTAAAAAAAAGGAGAACGGAGCAGAATGGGATATTCTGCTTCTAGAAACAGGTGCGATTGGTGGTAAGAAATACGGACGTGGAACTTGGGGAAGAAAATGTTTTGGAAGTGTGTCGAGATCCACCTGAGTGCATTGGGTATTGATGTGTGGATGATGGGCATCCAGGAAGGTGTAGAGCGGGCATTTTTTGGTTGGTGGGGAGACTCGCATTATGAGGTGTCAGGTAATGCTCGCTGTGGCGAGGATTCTTGGAGTTGGTGGCAAAAATTGTGGTTGGGGGGTGGTACATCTGGTGGATGTAACCTCCCATTTTGGATCTGGTGGATAAATGGTGATGGGGGGTGGTACATCTGGTGGATGTAACCTCCCATTTTGGATCAGATCTTGGTTTATTGCCTGGCGGATTGGGGGGCTCTTCAGGGTGGAGTCCCTGGGAGTCGGTGATGTTGGTAATTTTCCAGCAATAGTGGTGCTCCCGAGCTTGTGGTCGCGGCTGGGGGCAATGCTGTATGGTTTCAAGTATTTATGGCTTCCGCCAGGCTTTGGAGCTCCAAGAACCTCCTCACTTTTCATGTTGATTTATTGTATGTTTGTTATAATAAAGGCCGATTTGGCCATAATTAATCCAAAATGGTTGTCTGTCGTTTGTGGAAGGGCATCCAGGTATGGGGTGGTTGTGAACCCGAAGGGGAGGTAAATTGAGGTACTAGGTGAAGCCTCTACAATACTGCAGTCAAGGAAGAACGGAGCCTTAAGCACAGCCATGGGCAGAGTGACCCATGACTCAGCTTTGGAGGGCAAACAAGAGGTTAAAAGCAGAGCAAGCTGGGCTGTGCTGGGGTTTGATACTTTAAGGGGAGGTAGTTTATGGAGGTGTGGTCAGGAGATTTGTAGGAATGTATATAGGGTGAGGTAAAAGTGGTAGCCTGCAATCGGCACGTAGCCACCACTGCTGAAGGTCCCGCCCTCCCTCCCTGATGAATGGGGTGGACAAAGATAGTTTGTTTTATATATATATATATATATATATATATATATATATATATATATATATATATATATACACAGTATATGTATGTACTGTATATGTGCTGTGTATGTGGGGATATGTATATATTTATATGTGTGTGGGTTTATGCATATACGTATGTTTGTGTTTTTTTATATATATATATATATATATATATATATATATATATATATATATATATATATATATATACTGTATATAGGTGTTTATGTATATAGGTGTTTATGTATATAGGTGTATATATAATGTTTTTTATAAAAAAAAAATTATGGTCATGTTTAACGGGTCATTTCGGTGTTGTGGAGGAGGCAGGGGTTCTTGGAATTGGTGGCAAAAATTGTGGTTGGGGGGTGGTACATCTGGTGGATGTAACCTCCCATTTTGGATCTGGTGGATAAATGGTGATGGGGGTGGTACATCTGGTGGATGTAACCTCCCATTTTGGATCAGATCTTGGTTTATTGCCTGGCGGATTGGGGGGCTCGTCAGGGTGGAGTCCCTGGGAGTCGGTGATGTTGGTAATTTTCCAGCAACAGTGGTGCCCCCAAGCTTGTGGTCGTGGCTGGGGGCAATGCTGTATGGTTTCAAGTATTTATGGCTTCCGCCAGGCTTTGGAGCTCCAAGAACCTCCTCACTTTTCATGTTGATTTATTGTATGTTTGTTATAATAAAGGCTGATTTGGCCATAATTAATCCAAAATGGTTGTCTGTCGTTTGTGGAAGGGCATCCAGGTATGGGGTGGTTGTGAACCCGAAGGGGAGGTAAATTGAGGTACTAGGTGAAGCCTCTATAATACTGCAGTCAAGTGATAACCATGAAGATTATTTGATGGAAGAAAATAAGGTTTGTACGAGATTAGTCAATAGAGGTTATTATAAGTGGACACTGAAGAGGGTAAAAAGTATTGGAGGAAAAATAAACGGATAGGATCTTTTATACACTAATCGGAAAAAGAAAGACAATAATATCAGATTTGTAACTAATTATAGTAATCATTTCCCACAAATTTCTAATATTGTCAGGAAATACTTCCCTGTCTTGAATGAAGATTCTAAATTAAAAACCATTATTAAAAAAGGCATAGGATTTGTAGCCAGAAAAGCTCCTACGTTAAGCAACTTATTATCCCCTAGTCTTTTTATTAGCAATGATAATAAAACACAGAACAGTACTACCTGGCTTAATATTAAGGGATTCTATAAGTGTGGAGCTTCTAAATGCAAGGCATGTGATTATGTTGAAAAAGGCTGGACATTTAAATCTCTAAAAAATTTGAGGGAATTTAAGATCAATGATTTTATTAACTGTAACTCGGACCATGTGGTCTATGTAATCACTTGCATTATTTGCGGTATACAATATACAGGATGCACAACAGGACTACTAAAGACTAGAATTCAACGACATTTATCGGATGCAGTTAACCCTTTGGCAACATCTACATCGGCGGTTCCTAAACATTTTTTAAAAACACATGGAGGGGACCTTTGTGGTTTCCGTTTTGCTGGGATTGAAATAGTACACAAGCCGACCCGGGGTGGAGATCACAGGAGGAAACTTCTGAACAGTTAATCATCTTGGATCTTCACCCTGGAGTCTAGGTATCCGCACAGTATGAACAACCGCCAGGATCTTATTTTGCATTATTGATCAGATTGACACCCCTTTGTGTACCCTTTCATCCATCTTATTAGTTTAATTAATATAGGACGGATTATGGATAATAATATAATCTGCTCTTTGTCTTATAAATCTCCTTTTACATGTATATGTTTACTCTATGAACAGAAACAAATAATTATCACTATATTTTGTGATAGGGTTGCTATATAATTATATGGTCTGATTTGCATTGCAGGGGACAGTTATATTCATTTATGTTAATCATTATAATTGATTATTCAGCCACCCCTTCTAAACTGGGATTCCGCCATAATATCTAATTAACGCATGTAGAAACGATGGAATTACTATATAGAGATCCGTTATTACATAGACATCAGTTTATAGCTAATTTATAACAAGCAAATTATTCTGCGTTAGGGCTATATAATGTGCCTTGATAACATGACATCAGATTATTCATTTTGAGAATTATTATAGGCACTTCATTAGATATATTCTTGAGATCATAATTTGAAAGATGTCGATAAGTAAATGTTCGATACATTTAAATTTGATGCTAATAATTGTTATAATATGTGGTTTTTGGGAAGAACTGCAGACTTGCACTTAGAGGATATATATATATATATATATATATATATATATATGTGTATATATATTTATATATATATTTATATATATATATATACACACACATCTATATAAATATATGTAATAGAAAAAAACAGAATGAAACAGGGGTTCCCTTGCTGGTTTCCCACGCTGGTACTAACCTGAGTTCAAACCGTACTGGCAGCACTTTTGCAATGTGAACAGGTGCGTATCTGGATGGTGTGTAAGTATGAGACAAAAAAGACCAGTCGCACACTGTGAAAAAAACAAAATAAATTCTGCCTTATAACATAAATGGAGGTATTTGGAATACAAGCCCAGCGCCCCTTCACGGCAACCTCCTTTGCTGGGTCCTACACTACACTGCATCTTTTCTGGGTTTTAAAAACCTACAAGATCAGCTGGTGAACAAAAAGAAGGCCCCAGCAAAGGAGGGTGCTGTGAAGGGGCGCTGGCTGGGCTGGTATTACAATGGCCATTAAAATTTTCCAAATACCTCCATTTATGTTATAAGGTAGAATTTATTTTGTTTTTTTCACAGTGTGCGACTGGTCTTTTTTGTCTCATATTTATACACCATCCAGATACGCACCTGTCCACATTGTAAAGGTGCTGCCAGTACGGTTTGAACTCAGGTTAGTATCAGCGTGGGAAACCAGCAAGGGAACCCCTGTTTCATTCTGTTTTTTTCTATTGTATTATGCATATAACAGGGAGTGGTGCTCTGTTTGCTGTAATTGCACTCCAGCTTCTGACCGCTTCATTAGCCTCCTTTTTGTTCATCAGCTGATCAGTGTGCGACTGGTCTTTTTTGTCATATATATATATATGTATATCTCTACACACATACAGGGCCGGCTCCGGGTTTTTGTAGGCCCTGGGCGTAACAGTCTCAGTGGGCCCCATCCACACATAGACATGCACAGATGCATACACAGACAGGTATACGTACACATACTTATTTAACGACAAATCCACAAAAACACATATAAATAGATATAAATCTATACACAGTCATATACACTGACATACATAGATACACATCATACATGCACACACACATTATTTTTATATTTTTATATATTTATACTGTACATATATTTCAAATATTGGGAAGCCAGCAACAGCTTCATTCACCTCCCCACTTGTCTAACAGACATGGCTGCACATAGAGCACACTAACACTGCTGTATATACATCACAAGAGAGGCTGGGGACATACACATTACTGGGGGGAATACATATTACTGAGGAAAGGGGTATACAGCAATGGAGGGCATACAGTTCTAGAGGAGGGCAGTGACTCTGAGGTGGGGGGTGACATGCAGCTCTGGGGGTATAAAGCTCTGGGGTGGGGGGGGCATACAGCTCTGGGGGTATACAGCACTGGGGTGGGGGGACATACAGCTCTGAGGGGGTATACAGCACCTGGGTGGAGGGGACATACAACTCTGGGGGTACAGTAGTATGCAGCCCCCGTATTCCTCCATATAGTGTTATGAAGCCCCCATATGCACTATGCAACCCCAATATAACATTAAGCAGCCCCCAAATAGCACAATGCAGACCCATATAGCATTAGGCACCTTCATGTAGTATACAGCCCGCATATACCACAATGCAGACCCAGATAGCATTAGGCATCCTCATGTAGTATACAGCCCCTATATAGCACAAAGGAAAAAAAAAAAAAAAACCACGGTATGGCTGCGCTGCTAAGGATGAAGTTAAGGTGATGATTTTAAAGGATTTTATTATGAATACTGTGCCACAACGCGTTTCAGGGATAAAAATTCCCCCTTCCTCAGGTAGCAATAATCTTACAAAACAATATACCTTATATACATATAGTTGAAAGGTCCCCACACCCCTTAATTAATTCAACAATTGATGGAATAGGTAATTAGAGAATGATCAATCAATTGACAGGGTTTGTGGAAAGCTTAGTTGGCAGAAAAAAAAAAAAAACAAACATTGCATATAATCATATTAAACCGCAATATTAAGTAAAACATATATTATTTATATGATGAAAATACATTAGAATCGTCAATTTTAATACTGCACCATAAATAGCGCTTTGCAACAAAAATATAATGGATAAATGAATGACAATAATCTATAAAATAGATCTGATCTTTTTAGATCTAATATTATTATTTCATTCTATTAATATTTTTCTATTGTTTCTGATTTATATTCAATTTTGATTGTTATTGATTACGTTAAAAGTTGGTGCCAATAAGGCTAGATAAACTCAGTTCTATGGAAGAAAAATATGATAGAAAAATATAGGTAAAAGCACCAAGAGAAACCCAAGTATGCTAATTATAATTATATTCCTTTACTTATAGGGTATTTATATAAAAAATTATCTGTATTAATGGGCTATATAATAAATTAAATTAGGAAAGAACAAGTTTTATATATAAAACCTAATCTAAAAACATAAAAAAAATAGTATAAAAAATATAAATATATATGTTATAAAATGATCAAACCGGATCTTATCCATAACATGTTTGTTGATATTAATGGAGCATACTACTCTATTTAATCTGTTCTGTCATGATGTTAAGACCTTCTGGATTTAAGGTGGCTAATTTGAAAATCCAGAATGATTCACGTTCTACCAGCCTCCAATACCTAGCTGTATCATTGATCATAATCTGTTCTATAATCACTGTTTTAAAATTATCCCTCTCTCTATCATGTTCTAATGAAAAATGTCTGGATAGACTATGAGTTAATATACCATGACGGATGTTGTATCTATGGCCGTTTAATCTGTTATGCAACATTTGTGTTGTGCGGCCTACATATTGTAGGCCGCAGGGGCATTCCAGTAGATAGATTATATATGAACTTGTACAGGTCAGATGTTGTTTAATAAAAAATTCTTCCCCTGTTATATTAGATTTAAAGGATTTTGCACCATCCTTCAATGTTTGACAACATAAACAACGGGTTTGACCACAATGGAAATTACCAATTGGGGTACTCATGTCAGATCCGTTTTGGGGCGTCTGGATTTTTACTTGTGTTGTTTTACTGGGAGCTATCAAATTTTTAAGGTTCCTACTCCTCCTGAAGATCACCCGGGGTTTGTCGGGTAGAATGCCTGAAAGGATTCTATCACTTTTTAGAATATGCCAGTGTCTACCCACTAATTCTTTCACCCTCCCATAGGATTCGCTATATGTAGTCACTAGACAACTGTCAAAACTATTCTTCTCCCCTTCCACTACTGCACTGGTTTTTTTTTCCTTCAATTATATCTAGACAAATATCCTGATCCAATTGCAGGCTCCTTTTAAAAGCATCCGTTAGTATTTTTTTCGGGTAGCCTTTGCTAATGAATCTATTCTGAAGTGTCCTGGCCTCAGCCCTGAAAGATGTAGTATTGGTGCAGTTTTTCCTAATTCGCCAATACTGCCCATAGGGTACGTTCCTTATCCAAGTGGGGAGATGGCTACTGGAAAAGTCCAGATAACTATTAACATCAACTTTTTTAAAAAAAGTGGATGTTTCGATAAGGGCCTATTCGTTAAATTTAATATTGAGGTCTAGGAATTGGATAGACACTCGGGACATTGTGGCTGTGAAGCTCAATCCCCATTCGTTATGGTTGAGTGAACTAATAAAATTTAGTGCGCTTTCCTCTGACCCTGACCAGATGAAAAAAAGGTCATCAATAAACAAATTACAATTATTTTTGAGGGCGTTTATGGCCAACCTTTCTTCCCTACGTAGATTATCATTTTTATTTTTAAAGTTCTTGTTACCCTTAACCTGTACGTGGGGAAATATCTGATGGTTTTGTACACGTACAGGTTAAGGGTAACAAGAACTTTTACCCCCACCATTATAGGGGCAATAGCATTGAAACCTTCCACCAACTTCTGCTTAAAGAAATTAGAGAATTTCGGTGCAACTTTAAAAATAAAAATGATAATCTACGTAGGGAAGAAAGGTTGTCTAGATATAATTGAAGGAAAAAAAAACAGTGCAGTAGTGGAAGGGGAGAAGAATAGTTTTGACAGTTGTCTAGTGACTACATATAGCGAATCCTATGGGAGGGTGAAAGAATTAGTGGGTAGACACTGGCACATTCTAAAACGTGATAGAATCCTTTCAGGCATTCTACCCGACAAACCCCGGGTGATCTTCAGGAGGAGTAGGAACCTTAAAAATTTGATAGCTCCCAGTAAAACAACACAAGTAAAAATCCAGACGCCCCAAAACGGATCTGACATGAGTACCCCAATTGGTAATTTCCATTGTGGTCAAACCCGTTGTTTATGTTGTCAAACATTGAAGGATGGTGCAAAATCCTTTAAATCTAATATAACAGGGGAAGAATTTTTTATTAAACAACATCTGACCTGTACAAGTTCATATATAATCTATCTACTGGAATGCCCCTGCGGCCTACAATATGTAGGCCGCACAACACAAATGTTGCATAACGAATTAAACGGCCATAGATACAACATCCGTCATGGTATATTAACTCATAGTCTATCCAGACATTTTTCATTAGAACATGATAGAGAGAGGGATAATTTTAAAACAGTGATTATAGAACAGATTATGATCAATGATACAGCTAGGTATTGGAGGCTGGTAGAACGTGAATCATTCTGGATTTTCAAATTAGCCACCTTAAATCCAGAAGGTCTTAACATCATGACAGAACAGATAAAATAGAGTAGTATGCTCCATTAATATCAACAAACATATTATGGATAAGATCCGGTTTGATCATTTTATAACATATATATTTATATTTTTTATACTATTTTTTTATGGCATTTTAATGATCTACCCCCTCCTTATACACCTTTGGAGTATCCTCTAACATAATTCCATGGTTCCTTTCTGTATAATATTTTTTATAGATATTTCATAGTTATTTTTATAGACATTTTAAGAGTTTTTTAGATTAGGTTTTATATATAAAACTTGTTCTTTCCTAATTTAATTTATTATATAGCCCATTAATACAGATAATTTTTTATATAAATACCCTATAAGTAAAGGAATATAATTATAATTAGCAAACTTGGGTTTCTCTTGGTGCTTTTACCTATATTTTTCTATCATATTTTTCTTCCATAGAACTGAGTTTATCTAGCCTTATTGGCACCAACTTTTAACGTTATCAATAACAATCAAAATTGAATATAAATCAGAAACAATAGAAAAATATTAATAGAATGAAATAATATTAGATCTAAAAAGATCAGATCTATTTTTATAGATTTTTGTCATTCATTTATCCATTATATTTTTGTTGCAAAGCGCTATTTATGGTGCAGTATTAAAATTGACGATTCTAATGTATTTTCATCATATAACTAATATATGTTTTACTTAATATTGCGGTTTAATATGATTATATGCAATGTGTTTTTTTTTTCTGCCAACTAAGCTTTCCACAAACCCTGTCAATTCAAAAAGGGGACAAAAACTGAGCCGGGAAATTATAGGCCGGTAAGTTTAACCTCTACGGTTGGTAAAATCCTTGAGGGTTTCTTGAGAGATGCTATATTGGAGTATCTCAAGAAAAATAACCTTATGACAGAGTATCAACATGGGTTTATGAGGGATCGATCCTGTCAAACTAATTTGATCAGCTTCTATGAAGAGGTAAGTTCAAGTCTGGACCAGGGAAATGCAGTGGATGTTGTGTATATGGACTTTTCAAAAGCTTTTGATACGGTGCCACACAAAAGGTTGGTACATAAAATGAGAATAATGGGGATAGGGGAAAATATGTGTAACTGGGTTAAAAACTGGCTAAGTGATAGGAAACAAAGGGTGGTTATTAATGGTACGTACTCGGACTGGGTCTCAGTTCATAGTGGGGTACCACAGGGGTCAGTATTGGGCCCACTTCTTTTCAACATATTTATAAATGACCTTGTTGGGGGCATGCGGAGTAGAATTTCAATATTTGCAGATGATACTAAACTCTGCAGGGTAATCAATACAGAGGAGGATAATTTTATATTACAGGGAGATTTATGTAAATTGGAGGATTGGGCTGAGAAGTGGCAATTGAAGTTTAATGTAGATAAATGTAAGGTCATGCACTTGGGTAGAGGAAATAACATTTATGATTATGTACTTAATCGTAGAACACTGGGTAAAACAGACACAGAAAAAGACTTGGGTGTATTGGTGGATGGTAAACTTCACTTTAGTGGACAGTGTCAGGCAGCTTCTGCCAGGGCTAATAAAATAATGGGATGTATTAAAAGAGGTATAAGTGTTCATGAAAAAAATATAGTTCTACCTCTGTACAAGTCACTAGTGCGACCACACTTAGAATACTGTGTACAATTCTGGTCACCGATATATAAGAAGGACATAGCTGAACTGGAGAGGGTGCAGAGAAGAGCCACCAAGATTATTAGAGGAATGGGTGGGCTGCAATACCAAGACAGGTTATTAAACTTGGGGTTATTTAGTTTGGAAAAACGAAGGCTTAGGGGGGATCTAATCACAATGTATAAATATATGAGGGGACAGTACAGAGACCTTTCCAAAGATCTTTTTACACCAAGGCCTGCGACTGGAACACGGGGGCATCCACTACGTCTTGAGGAAAGAAGGTTTAATCATAATCACAGACGAGGATTCTTTACTGTACGAGCAGTGAGACTATGGAACTCTCTGCCACATGATGTTGTAATGAGTGATTCACTACTAACATTTAAGCAGAGCCTGGACGCCTTTCTTGAAAAATGTAATATTACCAGTTATGTATATTAGATTTTATGACAGGGTATTGATCCAGGGAACTAGTCTGATTGCCGGATGTAGAGTCAGGAAGGAAATTTTTTCCCCATTGGAACTTGTTTGCCACATTGGGGGTTTTTTTGCCTTCCTCTGGATCAACATGTTAGGCTACAGGTTGAACTAGATGGACTTAGAGTCTCCCTTCAACCTTAAAAACTATGATACTATGATACTATGATCATTCTCTAATTACCTATTCCATCAATTGTTGAATTAATTAAGGGGTGTGGGGACCTTTCAACTATATGTATATAAGGTATATTGTTTTGTAAGATTATTGCTACCTGAGGAAGGGGGAATTTTTATCCCTGAAACGCGTTGTGGCACAGTATTCATAATAAAATCCTTTAAAATCATCACCTTAACTTCATCCTTAGCAGCGCAGCCATACCGTGTTTTTTTTTTTTTTTTTGTTTTTTTTTTCCTTTGATTCTCATATCTCCGTTTGGAGCTCACGGGGCTGCTGCAGCTATTCCTGACTTTTTCCTGCGTCTACCAACGCTTACCTGAAGGGCTGGTGAGTCAGCGGCATCGCTTTCACGGGACCGTCCATCCCAGAGGAGGAGCTGCACTTCAGCGCTGGTCTGGCGGCTGCGATCTCTACGTGGAATCGATCGAGTGAGCAGCCACCTAGGACAGGACTCCTTGGGGTTTGATAGGACCGGCTCCCTGTAGCTGCCGAGCTGTACACCTTGTAATCCCTTAAGGCTAACTCCCCAGCGTTGTACCTGATGTACAACAGTACCAGGTGAGTGTGTCCATCACACTGCTTTATCTGTATAACCAGTTTTCACACAGGAGCGCCCTCTCTGTCCCTATATAGCACAATGCAGACCCAGATAGCAATAGGCACCCTCATGTAGTATACAGCCTGTATATAGCACAGCTGTATACAGCACAGTGCAGAGCCAGAGATAGCAGTAGGCACCCTCATGTAGTATACAGCTTGTATATAGCACAGCTGTATACAGCACAGTGCAGAGCCAGAGAGCAGTAGGCACCCTCATGTAATATACAGCTTGTATATAGCAAAGCTGTATACAGCACAGTGCAGAGCCAGGGAGCAGTAGGCACCCTAATGGAGTATACAGCTTGTATATAGCTGTTAAAACATTAAACTTAATACATCTAGTTATTAAAAACTTTAAATAGGACATATTATATATGTTCACAGTTCTGTTTATGTGGGAAGGCATAGCTTATTGATAAAGTTCTTAAGGAATAAATATTAGGGTATCCGTATTGAATATAGATAAGTGCTGACATAGTATGGTATATATATATATATATATATATATATATATATATATATATATATATATATATATATATATATATATATTATCCAGATCTTTCCAGTTACTGTAAGCAGATTACACCATGTAACATGCGTCCAGCAGTAATTTCCCTATATGGTCTGGACAGCTGATATATATATAACATGACATGAGGGAGGGGGTCTCTCACTCCTGCATGTCGCCAACTGACCCAGGATCCATGCAGCCCTCCACGAAGTAACACGCTGTGAGGCCTCCAGCATGAGCCCATTCTAGAACTCAAGAAAGATGAATGAAGATTTCTATTAATTAATATGGACTAATTGAATCTCTTTTACGTAAGCAAACAATAATATTATTTTTCCTTTCTGTAACTGATTCTGGCAACCATTTTTAAATAGATATAAAATACATTTTTTTTTTTACATATTTTGAAGTCCATTATTCATGCGTCTTATCACGTATTTGAAGAAAAATATATTTAAGAGTATATTTTTAACATTTTGGAGAGCCAGCCATTCTTGATTTTTTTTCAATTTTTGTACTTATTCCTTCACTTTGCATAAGGGGGGACAGAAGTAAAGTAATGAATACCTTTTGCAAAGTATCAGGAATTGACAATTTATAAAAATCACGCAGAACCTAGGAAATACGGACAAGTCAAGTCGCATGAATGTTTTTTAAATTAACTTTAAAGAGTTTACAAAGCCACAGAAGTTAACCTTTGACGTGTTTTTGGAGGAGAAAGAATAAGTCAGTCCATAAGAGGTGCTACAAGTGCTGATTATAAGTCAAGGTAAGACAATGAATTTAAATTCTTTTTTTGAACAAAGTAAGCATTTAGAGAAGTCTAGTTTAGTGAATTTATGGTTAGAGTTGTATGCTGAGTGTGAACTAGCAAATTCACGAGTAAATTCTAAGGTATTTTTTAACAAAGAGGGATAGACGCTTAGAAATTTATTGCATTTAGTTCGGGAATTCCATAAGTCAGTGATAGACAGATCCAAAGACTGCTTAAAACCTGAAATGCCAGTAAGTGATATTGTGAATTCTGACTGTAATGTTGCAAATGAAAAGTCAGATTTTGACTGTAATTTTAATTTTGCTAATCAAAATCCTCAAGATGGCCGCAGACATGTGCCGTATTTTCGGGACACCGGAGAAGAAGCAGGAAATGTCATAGAGAAGTCAGAAGGGGGAGGAGCCAGAGTAGGAGACATGCAAAAAGTTGTCAGAAAAAGGAAACGACAAAGCGGAGCCAGAAGGGGAAGGAGTCAGAGAGCATGGCGGAGATCAGTTTCTAAAAATAGAACAGGCCAAGTTGGAACTTAAACTTAGGAAGAATCTTTTGGACTTATGCAAATTAATTCCCGCATACGATCCCAAAATACATTTGTGCAGAAATTCAGAAATATTTGAAAGTAGTGTTGAAAAGTTAAATTTAACCAATAGTGAGAAGTCTCAGTTATTCCGTATATGGATACCCCAGCATTTTTTCAGACAATTGGCATTAAAAAAATCTTCTGACAATGAGACATTTGATTGTTCAAATGATGATGAAATCACGAGGCTGAAAAATCTCATTTTCTGTGAACGGAATGAATCTAATCCAAATTATGAGATGTTGAAGGAATTACAAATTGAACAGAATGAAAGTATGTTCTCATTTATGTCTGTTTTTGAACGTTTATATAGGGCGGTTATTCCAAATGTCAGACCGAATGAAATAGTACATTTGTTCGTCAAGAAATTTAATAAAATTCTTGATACTAAAACCTGTGCTATAGCGTTAAAGAAACGGAATCTATTCGAAAGTACCCAATTTATCGATTTTGTTAGAAATTACCAAAAGCAAATCAAAACAGAAATTAATTAAGTCCGAAAAACCAACACAAAAAAGGGAGAGATTCTGTGAAAAACCAACAGTGCCTCCCAGATTCAAATATTCCTGTGACAAAATGTATGAAATTCGTTAGAAATTGCATGTAAACTACAAATCATACAATCCATCACAATTATTATTATCTAAAAATCTTTTTCCACAGGAAAAACCTTTGTTTCCCTCGTCTCCAGTGAAGGGATTGGTCACAGGATCAGATATTGATGATCCCAGACAAATGATGAGTAAAAGCTTTGAAAGACAGAGACAGCTGGGTGGGTCTTTCAGAGAGAGACATTCTTTCTCATTTAAGGAAAAAAAATGAGTTACAGAATATTATCACAGATTCCAACAGGTTGAAATTGACTATAATAGATCGAATCTTTGAAGAAAAATGTAGGTTTGGATTTCAGCTGGATAAAGGGGATTTCTGGATAAATTAATTTTTATTTTTATTATTATTTATATACAGTGTATCCATGTAAAACATACCTTCTATAGATTTATATATATATATATATATATATATATATATATATATATATATATATGTAGTGATAGTAAGATCAAAGTCATATTTTCATTTAGTTATGATAGTTTAAATTTTATAAATTAATAATTTGATCTCTGTATATGAATAATAATATTTAAAATTAATAAGAAGGAAAAGTATAGCTTATTTTAAGTGTTTCATTTTTATCATAAATATGATAATTTTATTCTTTTATTTCCCTCAGAATTTCTCAGTAAAGCAGATTGATGGAGTATTAACTTTTTATTTATAAATTTGTTCTTATCCTCAATCAGGTAACATATATCTTATATTTGTGTAAGGCTAATCGTTAAAGCATGCATAATAATAATTAATTTTCTCAGGTAGCAATCATCAAGAGGAAGATCAGTTGTTTTTAACATTTTTTCAGGAATATGAATATACAGTGCCTACAAGTAGTATTCAACCCCCTGCAGATTTAGCAGGTTTACACATTCGGAATTAACTTGGCATTGTGACATTTGGACTGTAGATCAGCCTGGAAGTGTGAAATGCACTGCAGCAAAAAAGAATGTTATTTCTTTTTTTATTTTTTTTTTTAAATTGTGAAAAGTTTATTCAGAGGGTCATTTATTATTCAACCCCTCAAACCACCAGAATTCTGTTTGGTTCCCCTAAAGTATTAAGAAGTATTTCAGGCACAAAGAACAATGAGCTTCACATGTTTGGATTAATTATCTCTTTTTCCAGCCTTTTCTGACTAATTAAGACCCTCCCCAAACTTGTGAACAGCACTCATACTTGGTCAACATGGGAAAGACAAAGGAGCATTCCAAGGCCATCAGAGACAAGATCGTGGAGGGTCACAAGGCTGGCAAGGGGTACAAAACCCTTTCCAAGGAGTTGGGCCTACCTGTCTCCACTGTTGGGAGCATCATCCGGAAGTGGAAGGCTTATGGAACTACTGTTAGCCTTCCACGGCCTGGACAGCCTTTGAAAGTTTCCACCCGTGCCGAGGCCAGGCTTGTCCGAAGAGTCAAGGCTAACCCAAGGACAACAAGGAAGGAGCTCCGGGATGATCTCATGGCAGTGGGGACATTGGTTTCAGTCAATACCATAAGTAACGTACTCCACCGCAATGGTCTCCGTTCCAGGCGAGCCCGTAAGGTACCTTTACTTTCAAAGTGTCATGTCAAGGCTCGTCTACAGTTTGCTCATGATCACTTGGAGGACTCTGAGACAGACTGGTTCAAGGTTCTCTGGTCTGATGAGACCAAGATCGAGATCTTTGGTGCCAACCACACACGTGACGTTTGGAGACTGGATGGCACTGCATACGACCCCAAGAATACCATCCCTACAGTCAAGCATGGTGGTGGCAGCATCATGCTGTGGGGCTGTTTCTCAGCCAAGGGGCCTGGCCATCTGGTCCGCATCCATGGGAAGATGGATAGCACGGCCTACATGGTGATTTTGGCCAAGAACCTCCGCTCCTCAATCAAGGATCTTAAGATGGGTCGTCATTTCATCTTCCAACAAGACAACGACCCAAAGCACACAGCCAAGAAAACCAAGGCCTGGTTCAAGAGGGAAAAAATCAAGGTGTTGCAGTGGCCTAGTCAGTCTCCTGACCTTAACCCAATTGAAAACTTGTGGAAGGAGCTCAAGATTAAAGTCCACATGAGACACCCAAAGAACCTAGATAACTTGGAGAAGATCTGCATGGAGGAGTGGGCCAAGATAACTCCAGAGACCTGTGCCGGCCTGATCAGGTCTTATAAAAGACGATTATTAGCTGTAATTGCAAACAAGGGTTATTCCACAAAATATTAAACCTAGGGGTTGAATAATAATTGACCCATACTTTTATGTTGAAAATTTATTAAAATTTAACTGAGCAACATAACTTGTTGGTTTGTAAGATTTATGCATCTGTTAATAAATCCTGCTCTTGTTTGACGTTTGCAGGCTCTAACTTATTTGCATCTTATCAAACCTGCTAAATCTGCAGGGGGTTGAATACTACTTGTAGGCACTGTACATATGATTTCCTTGGTGCTATTTGAAGTGTAATTGAGTTTTTTGGAGTGTAATACTTACACTGCTTGCTGTGTTGGAATGGAATGTTCCTTGTACTTAACCAGAGCATGTTACACTTGAATTACTGAGCTAATAATAAATGTCTGTCTGTCCTATGGTCAAATGTACAGTATGTGACTATCAAAGGTACCTGTTACTCATGAGTATATGGAATGAATAAAATAAAAATTATTCATATTTTTCAAGTACTTCAAATTAAATCATATTTTTGAAATGCGTATAGAAAAATTGAAAAATCAGAAAAGGGATATGTGTTTTGTCAATGTCTTGTATGTGAACAGTTTTGTATATACAGTGAGGCAGTCTAATTGACTGAACAGCTGTCGACTGACATTCTATCCAGGGGTCTTTGAAGCCTCCAAAGAAAAAAAAAAGGGGAAACATTTTTTTTTACTTCAAGGTTATAATATGTATGTATATTATTAGAATAAATAAGTTATAGTACATAAGTATTAATAATTAAGGAATTTATACTGAATATATCTTATTCATAGACATATTTCTTTAATGTAGCTGTGTCAAGATCCATATCAAAGGTTTATTCTGAAGAATTACATTCTAGAATAAGGTGTTTTTTTATTTTTATACAGGTTTGTGTTATTTTACTGATACACAGATTGGTAATCATTTTCTTTTCAAATATGAAAGAAATATTTATAATATGGTCTTGAAGATATACAACATAAATTTTAATTTCATTTAATCTTGACATATTAATTTTTTATAACATCATATTTCAGGATATTAAAAGGAAAAGGTTTGGTTTTAATTACATATTTATATTTGATTAATATACGTGTCTACACAATACTTTAATAATTAATATTAATCAAGTACAAAAGGAAAATTGGAAAAAATGTGAAGTATGGTAATCACAATGCATTTATATACAAAAGAAGAGTATTATCAGCAAGGTTACATGACTTGATTATTTTTATAGGTAAATGATATGACAGGTATGGAAATCATACAAGATATTGGTAATATTAAGGTTATGTGTTATTAAGGACATAAGTGTCATATACATAGAAGGCCTTATTTTTATTCCAATTTTTATTTTATTATTTTTATTCCGATCTTCATTTTTCCTTTTATTCCTATTTTTTATTTTGATTATTTTTATTCAATATTTTAAATTTTTAATCAAAATTTTAAATTCTAAAATTTTTATTTTTCCTTCTAATTTTTAATATCCCAATTGAGAAAACACTTCAATATTTAGTTAAGTAATATCTAATATAAGAATATTACTTTATTAAATATGAATCATATTAAAAGGGAAAGTTCCAATTTTTGGAAGGATGGATGGAACACTTCATTCATCAATGTATTCAATTATTTACTTACTAGTAATACATTATTCTTATATTAGTATGTTAACACAATTAGGATGAAATATTGGTTATAGTTGCACATTTTCTTATATAGTAGGTTATTTAATAAATAATAGACAAATCAAATAAATTTAATTAGAGTAATAAAGATGGAAGATCGAGGTACATCTAGGTTTACCTTCCTATATTTACAAATAAAATATATTATATTTTTTAATCAATAATAATCATTTATAATGAATAATATTGTGTTTTGATGGAATAATCCAGTCTTTTCTAAAAGGTTATTTGCTTTGGTTTATAAATTTTACAAATGATCTAACTAAATAAGCCACATTGTTGCCTTTCATATTTACAATATGGTACATGTTATAGGAACATATTATATTATTTTATATTAGATTTTGGTTATATTCAACACATTGCCACCTATGGGTTTGGAAAGGTAATTACATCAATGATAAAAAAAGGTTATTACATGAAATACTATCGTCTATACCATTATGCAGTATTATTTTATCATTCTAAGTATCAATTATATTAATACTTCTACGATAATAATAATGACATGGTATTATAGTATTAGAGTTATGATACGCTGCGACATTTATTAGTGGTAGTATCATTGCCATATTTGGTATCTAGATTAGGGAATGAAGTCTTCAATCAAGATTACAGAAGATAAAAGACTTTCAGTAATTTTTTTAAAGTCAAGAGGGATTCCACAAAAGTTGCAATAGCTGATATCCGAAAGTCCAAAAGGTAACGTCTCAAATAAGACTGTGTTACATACAATACACTTACCACTGCGGGACCTCAGAAAGACAGTGATCGTATGGTGCCAGGATGGACAATGTTACAACACATGGTCTGTGTATTAAGACCTCACTACAGTTACTAAGGAGAGCAATAACGTGTTAAAGTTAACCCCTATCGTGCTGACCAAGAACGTCTCATCACCTGTCCAAGGAATGACAGCAGGCAGCACGGAGGATAAAGGTGACTAATGTAAATTATACTGCACAGAGATATATCAAAGATCTATGCTATTCTTCTACACTTATGAACTGTGGTTTATCAACTTTGGCTATGGACTTTGCAATAAAGAATAAAGTTTATGAACCTAACAATGATAAACAATATGGGACTTTATCAAATTGATAAACAATCATCTTTTATCATATTATTTATTTTTAAGAGACTGTGTTTATGCCAGATTACATGGGAGATAAGACATCATCCCAGAGGACATCATATGGTGATCGGATCGGTTTTGCATCTTTTTAGATTTAGGAAAGTATAATTATGTATTTTATATGATTATCAGTCACGGCCTACCATAACATGAATCCACATTATTATATTGTTGAATATACAACATGAATAATGCAAATTGATTATCATTCATCATTATTATTGATATTAATCCATTAACGCCAAATAAGGGAAAAAGATCTGTTATTTTAATGATGTATTAATTAATTTTTGGGGTTTCATTAATCATAATAATTAATAATTTTTCCCGCCTCAAGGGGGAATTGTGAAAACATTAAACTTAATATATCTAGTTATTAAACACTTTAAATAGGACATATTATATACAGTATGTTCACAGTTCTGTTTATGTGGGAGGGCATAGCTTATTGATAAAGTTATTAAGGAATAAATATTAGGGTATCCGTATTGAATATAGATAAGTGCTGACATAGTATGGTATATATATATATATATATATATATATATTATCCGGATCTTTCCAGTTACTGTAAGCAGATTACACTATGTAACATGCGTCCAGCAGTAATTTCCCTGTATGGTCTGGGCAGCTGATCTATATATATATATATATATATATATATATATAATATATATATATATATATATATATATATATATAATATATATATATATATATATATATATATATATATATATATATATATATATACATATACATATATATATATGTATATGTATGTACATATATATATATATATATATATATATATATATATATATATAAAACATGACACGAGGGAGGGGGTCTCTCACTCCTGCATGTCGCCAACTGACCAAGGATCCATGCAGCCCTCCACGAAGTAACATGCTGTCAGGCCTCCAGCATGAGCCCATTCAAGAACTCAAGAAAGATGAATGAAGATTTCTATTAATTAATATGGACTAATTGAATCTCTTTTACGTAAGCAAACAAGAATATTATTTTTCCTTTCTGTAACTGATTCTGGCAACCATTTTTAAATAGATATAAAATACATTTATTTTTTTTACATATTTTGAAGTCCATTATTCATGCGTCTTATCACGTATTTGAAGAAAAATATATTTAAGAGTATATTTTTAACAATAGCACAGCTGTATATAGCACAGTGCAGAGCCAGAGGGCAGTAGGCACCCTCATGTAGGATGCAGTGATTAATACTCACTTCTCCTCGTTCCCCCGCTGATCCGGTCTCCTCGGCGCGTCCATTGCTGTCGCTCGCTCTGACCTCTCAGCAGGCGCGCAGTGATGACGTCACCGCGCTCTGCTGCAGAGCTGTCAGAACGCCGACAGTTACAGTAGGGAGAATGATAAGAGAGGGAGCGCGCCGCTCACTCTCTCATCATTGCTCTCAATTGTATCGGCAACTGCAATGCCGATACAATTGAAAGCGCGATCCTCGGTGGGGGGGAGGGGGGCGGTGACAGCGCGGGCACCGGGCCCCCCTGAGTAGCGGTGCGCCACTCCTGCCAACGCGAGTGGGTCCCCCCAGCAGCTCAGGGCCCCGGCATTTGACCGGGTTTGCCGGGTGCCAACGCCGGCCCTGCATATATATATATATATATATATATATATATATTTTACCTAATAAAGATTCAGGATTAATAATTTCCTTATCCAATATCAGCAAATCTGCATCTCTATACATCATTTATATTACATTATATATAAATGATTTTTTACATTTTTATTTCTTCACTTTTTTATGTTGTTCACTCCTTGTGTGTTTTCTATTTGGATTGTGTATAAGGTCTTTCTGAGCTGTCAAGTTTGCAAACACCGCACACATGATTGTGATTAACATGGGTGTGAGCATTGTTTGTAGGAAACCGGCATCCAGGACCTCATTTGAACATGACTAAGGGGTACTTTACACGCTGCGATATCGTTACCGATATAGCTAGCGAGCGTACCCGCCCCCGTCGGTTGTGTGTCATGGACAAATCGCTGCCCGTGTCGCAGAACCTCGCTTACAACCGTCACACGCACTTACCTACCTAGCGACGTCGCTGTTGCCGGTGAACCGCCTCCTTTCTAAGGGGGCGGTTCGTTCTGCGTCACAGCAACGTCACTAAGCGGCCGCCCAATAGAAGCGGAGGAGCGGAGATGAGCGGGACCTAACATCCCGCCCACGTCCTTCCTTCCTCATTGCCGTCGGCCGCAGGTAAGGTGAGGTTCCTCATTCCTGTGGTGTCACACATAGCGATGTGTGCTGCCGCAGGAACAACAAACAACCTCGTACCTGTAATAGCAACGATATTTGTGAACTGGACAGCATGTCAATGAGCAACGATAAGGGGAGTATTTTTGCTCGTTAGCGGTCGCTCCTGCCTGTCACATGCAACGACGTCGCTAACGAGGCCGGATGTGTATCACGAATTCCGTGACCCCAACGACATCGCGTTAGCGATGTCGTTGCATGTAAAGCGGCCTTAAGACTGTGTCGAAACGCGTAGTTCGATGGGGTAACAGATCGATAAAATCACCCTGCACTCCGCAATATTTTATGGAAATTTATCAAATAAATGTTGGATTTTATTTACAACTTGAGGACTGTGCTGGAGTTCTTCTCTCTTTTTGTATTTTTGGCAGCCAAGTTCTCCGTGCGCTGGGTCCGAACAAGGAGCAATGGATAGCAGGATCGGTGAGCTGAACTTTCCTCCCTTTCTTTTATTATCCCCTGTAAATATATAAATAAATATAAATATATCGCTTTTAAAAAGCACCCAGGGCATGGAAACAGGCAACGGCCACCAAGTGACATTTCCCAAGTTAAACACTGCCCGGGACCGAGTACCCCAAAACCCCGAGCAACGCAGAAGCTCTTCCAGAAGCCTGTAAGCTGTTGTAACTCCAAAGGAGGGATCAACTTCACATTAATCCCTCTGAGATGTCATAAAAGCTACTGCAGGTGTAATGTGTAGGTGTCCCAATACTTTTGTCCATAGTATAGTTGATGTGTATTGTGACATCTCAAGTAAATATTTGAGTACCCATGTGCAACCAGCCCAAACTACTATGTGTGCTTGGCCTCCACCATCTTTATACGTCTCTGGCTTACACGCTTCTGGTCTTCTAATGTACATAGTTTATATTAAATTGTATATTTTCACTGTTTTTATGGTTCCTAAATCCATTTACCATTGATCCAAGTAAAACATCCACTTCTGGTTTCCGAGGAAATGTTGATAACCTTGATTAAAAATTATTTTGTGCCACAGAATATTCAACCGGATGCAGAGAGGACATTCTGACCTCAAACAGGTTACACCCCAGAGGACCCAATGTTCCCAATAAGAGAGAGTAAAACAACAAAACCCTCCACTCGTCATTAGTTAGGTAATGCAAGTCATTATCTGTGTGTGTGATGTTTGTAACCTTATTACCATCTTGTATGATTGCATTACCATTCTAACCGGAGAGCGATATTTGTGATAATGTCAGAGGCGACGGCTCAGGCACATTTTTCTCATATCACAGCCAGGCCTATGAGGTAAACATCCAGATGAGTTGCTCTCGGGCATGCTTTATGCTTTCTAAATCTTATAAACAGCACCCAGCTTAGTGAAAATTAGATTGAATGCTTTATACGTGTGTGTTATCCTGGTAATTTGCTTCAACTGAGGCAAGGCAGAGAGCCAGTACAATGTGCGATACCATGATGTGTTTTGTTGAGCAGCAGAAAATCATTAGTTTCAGCAATGCTGCCAAATGCCACAATCTGTGTTTTTCGAGCAATATTCTGCTCTCTCCTTCTCATCTGTTAATTAAAAAGAAAGTGAAAGACTGTGAAATGGTTATACAGTACTATGCTAAAGCAATACTGGGGGTCTTATATAAGAAACTAGAAGCAGTCTGATTTTCTAAGTCTAAATTTATTAGAGGGGGAAAAAACATAGTCCCATTTGATCCAGCAAAAAACAAAATGAGCAAATACTCTACTGTAAGTATATAAATAAGCAAATAAATTCTAATAGTACATGTAAATAACATAGGACACTTACCCGACACTATTTTGATCAAAAGAGTATAAAAGCCAATCCACCACAACAAGGTGTACCCATCGGGATGGTCGCTAACTCTTGTACTAAACGTCTCTATGAGCAAGTAAGCCTAAAAATAGATGAAAGAATAAATTGGACAGAACAACGGTCAAATGGAGTGCTGAGAATGATGAAATCTTGGGAATATAAAAGAACAAACCTTTATTGCCCTCTACGGCCACAACGCGTTTCAATAGACAAGCTATCTTCGTCAGGATTCCACCTGATAAAGATAGCTTGTCTATTGAAACGTGTTGTGGCCGTAGAGAGCAATAAAGGTTTGTCCTTTTATATTCCCAAGTTTTCATCATTTCCAGCGCTCCATTTGACCGTTGTACTGTCCAGTGTATTCTATGATCTACATCCCGCTGAGGGATTAACAGCAGGAGCAGCTTCGGAATCCTTCAATCGTTTCCTTGCCTAAGGACCTGTGGTGGCCGGGTTACCAGGGAATCACCAGGACCTGTGGTGATGCGCTTCTGTTCGGACCAGTCACATGACCACAATTGGATAACGCCCATTGAGTGGTGGACACGGAAGCCACCAGTGCCCAGTTCCAGGCAGCACAACCCTTTTAGGTGAGCACCTTTGGCATATTAAGTTTACCCCTCATCATTAGATCCTTCCCAGCTCTTCCTCTCGCTCTCTTTTTTTTTCACGCTAAAAATAAATGAGGACAGAGCACAACCCAGACCCATACACATTACTGAGGCCAGTGGGGGACCATACATATTACTGGGGCCAGTGGGTGGCAGAGGGGGGTTCAGACACAATATTGGGGATACTGTAAGCACGTGCAGGCAGGGCTGGGGGACTCTGATGCTGGTCTCTGAAGCTCCTCTCTTCATCTGTGGGACGGGAACACATCATACGCTAATTGCGCCCAAAGATGACCTCAGCCTGTAATATGTGTGCACGCAGCGTTCAGCAGTGAATGCTGAGAGTATGTGTGTACCGCCCCCGTGTGAGCAGGCGGTTCGCTGCCACCACTCAGATCCGGATCCGCGGTGGCTTGAGGGGTCTCCGGACTGGGGATCACGTGGCCACTCGATTAAAAGGAGGGGGGAAGATATGTACAGGGGGATTTTGGAAAGTTTGTGACACCACACACGGTGGGTGGTAATGTGAGGGACCACCGCTGCCGTCGGGGAGCCCACAGACGATGTTTAACCCCTCCGTGGGTAGGGGGTTTGTGTCCCGGGGCCCGTTGATGATAGACGGTGTTTGGGTGCTGTTGGGGAGGGATAAGTGCAGGGGTTTCCAATGTACTCAGTCCCAGAATAACCACACCGACAGCTTGTAAACCAAAGTTCCGAGCACCACCATAGTCTGCGGGGAGCATGTGTTGTTGTTGCTCTTTGGCCCTATCCCTGGTACCTTTAATCTCAAATGGACCCGTTGGTATGAAACTCTCCGGGTCCCGCTCACCCGTATGGGTAACGGAGTGAGCTTGCTCTCAGGGTTCACGCATAGGATTTCTTTTGACTGTAGTGGGAAAGTCCTATCCCATCAGTGCGCTAGTACCCCGAATTTGCATCAGGTTGGGGATGACTCTTGAAGTCTTCACCCCCGTCAGGTAAATTACCGGAACGTGTGAAGCTACTTTCCAGCCTGGGGTTCACGTACCCCGTCGTGCCCTGGCCCCTGCCCGGTGATAGCTCAAGGCCGCCGGCTGCCCTTCTCGGCAGTCCGTGGCCCTTGACACTGTCCCCTGCGACCGGGTTTCAGCTCCTGCCGGGTCCAAACCAACGTATGCCACCTAGTATGAGGAGCTATCTTCCGTGGCCTCTCCTCACGAGAGACACTTCACCTCCTCTCTCCTCCTCTCAACACAACTGATACTGTCCTCACTTTCCCCTCACCAATCCCCCATGTGGGCGGCCCTATTCCCTTCAGGCCCCCCAATGGTGTGTCTGGTAGGTTCAAATGGGAAGTGTTCCTAGGATTTTGATTGGACAAGCTGTTAACACCAAAGGGCTGGGATCCGTTAACCAAGGAGGGTGACTACTGTGCAGAAGGGCATATTGCACAATACCCTGTGACGACCTGATAGTCCAGGGCGTCACACATGCTCGGTAAGGTTAAAGGAGCAGCAGCCAACAAAGTGCTGCTGCCGTCCTGAGCACTGTGTTCACAGAAAAGGTGGTGAGCTGCCAACGGTGAGTAAGGCCGTCAGGGCCCTGGCACTTGCCTGGGTGCTGATGCTAATCATGAATGTGTAGTTGCATATTCACATGGTGGCCATTAACAGACAAAACTTACAACCTACCAACACTGGGTTTCGTTAGGAAGTATAATGCAAGAAACTTATGTCAAAGTGCCTGCGTGCCCTCTCTTGCTCCTCTCCTTGGTCTTTTTCTGGCTTCATGTCTCAAGGTATATACAGCATCTAGTTTTTAGGGTCTGCATTATTATTTGCAGCTTACTGTTTAGGCTCTGGTGGGATTTTGGGTAATTGTTCCTATTAGCTGTTGTGTATGCTATTGCATCTATTACATTGTTCTACAGCCAAATTGGTTCAGAGATGGATTATCACAATCATTTTGATTGATCATTATCATCAGGGCTCGGTACCCTGTTTCTGCTCATTGTCATTATTTTCTCCTCGTATGAGTAAGTGTGGAGATTTTATAAATCATTTTACCTAGAATAATATGAAAATGCATATTAAACATAAGACTGTGATGAAACAATTAAGGAGAAATGGCCGACACGAGGATGTGTACAACATTGTCCTATATTTTACCAGAACCACTATCAGTACGTTAATGCATCACCAAAATCTCCATCAGTACACAAATACATCACAAGAACCACTGTCAAATAAATACAACACTAGTACCATCATCAGTGCATGAATACATCACCAGAACCACCATCAATACATGAATACAGAACCAAACTTAGTACAGCAATCAATCATAATGTCAAGTCAGCCCCATAACATTTGTATCATGAACCTACAACTCCCATTATGTCATTAACAATAGTAAGGAGATGCTGGGAGTTGTTGTTATAAGTAATTATCAGACTGCAAACCATACAGGAACCATAGTACTAATGAGACGTAGTCAGTATCAACAAGTAAACATTTACATTTAGGTACCTTACATTTTCTCTGAGTAGATTCTTTCTTTTCATCTCCATCTTTTCCAGACACCATAATGACTTTTCACATCCATAGCTCTTCTCTGAAGTATCCCTCTTCTCCAGTCTTCTCCAGCTACACTTGCTACACTCTTCACCCTAATGAGTTATAAGTGCCCTCTGTCTTATTATCAGGTATAACCACCACACCGTCTTCCCCTGTGAGCCACGGCTTATACCAACCTTTACAGAATCTTCAGTCAAGTCAGGACTACAGTTCTGGCAACACGATACCACTTTCTTTCTTCTTTCTTTGCGGAACCTGAGGCTTAAAGTGGAAAGCTCAGCCTGGGTTCCTCACTTCTGAAGAGGCATCCCTTGGGAAAGGATGCTTTCAAACACTGGTGACTGCCTCTAACTGACCCTGGATTGACTGAGGCCCATCACGGCGAAGCCCGCCACCTCCGGGCAGCCCACAGACAGCGAGTAATGACCTGGAACCACAACTACTGTGTCAGCCCTTCATTGCCGGCGCCATCGCCCCGTGCTTCGATGCCAACGGCCACTATTACCTCCATCATCCTCCCTGGGGCCTAGCTTCACCTGCGGGAAGCTGAACTATCCTAGCTGCGACACCATCCACCCCAGAGGACAGCGACCGCAGCGGCGGCTAATCCCTGGCCGCATACCGCAGGTGGCATCACAATACAACCACTACTCCCAAGATCCTCATCCCATCCTTCTTCAATCTCCTTTTGGTGTACACCTTGGGTCCACGAATCCGGGCAGGGCCACCCGTGACATCCCAGACCCGACATCACCAGCCCGGTGATGATATTTTAACCCCTGCCCGCGGGTGCTACATCAACCTCTCTCCATACTGTGACCACAATTCATGCTACCCCCTCTCCATATTCATACTGTGCTCCTTTCTCACAGTATATCCTCATCCTGCCTACCATGTTGTCCTCTCCAAACTGTTCCTCATCCTGTCCTCCTACACAGTATGATGGTCACCACAGCTGTCCATACAGTATAATATCCAAAAAATGCTTCCAATATACACTATGATGTCTGTCACAGCAGCCCATTATGTCTCCATAGACAGCCCTTTCTTGTAATGTCCTCATAGCAACCTCTTCTTGTAATGTCCCCATAGCCAGCCCCTTAGGCCTCCATAGCAGCCCCTTCTTGTAATGTCCCCATAGCAGCCCCTTATGTCCCCAGACAGCCTCTTATGTCTCCATAGCAGCCCCTTCTTGTAATGCCCACATTGCAGCCCCTAATATCCCCATAGCCAGCCCCCCTCTTGTAATGCCTCCATAGCAGCCTCTTATATCCCCATACACAGCCCCTTTAGTCCTCACAGGTCCTAGGTATAATACACTTCATTGTATTAAATGTAAAATAATAGAAAATAAAATAAAAGTTTATACTCAATTAATCCTGGCTCCCTGTCAAGCGTACCTCCCTCTCTTCCATCCTTTACAGTAGTGGGCGCTGGACGTTGTGATGACCTCACTGCATTGTGCTGTCCTACGTTCCCTGCGTGCATTGGACTTCTTCCATTGTAAGTCATTATATGGAATCTTGGGGGAAATACCGTATTTAGAAGTAGTAAAATCGATAACCTATTTCTTTAACTATGACACCTCGAATGCAAATTTCTATGATGTTTTGAACTCCAAAGATTCTAAATTCTACTGGAAATTTGCATCGAACATTGATGGTCCAAGTGTGTACATGACCCTAACTCTATTGTCAAGATGGGACTGCAGGTTTCACGCCAGTTACGAGAGGACTCCTGGCATGGAATAACACAGAGGGAAAACCAGAATAGCAATACACTGGAAAGTCCTGGCGTTAGAGGGGAGTGGGGTTGTGGCGCCCTGGACAAGCCAGGACCTCACAGGTACTGCAACAACACACCCCACACCCCGGCTAGGCACACCTAAGTCAAACACAAATCCTTGTTGCCTCCCTCCAAGGGCTGATGTCCACACCAGGGGGTGGGCCAGGCAGTTGGCCCCGCCCACCAAGGAGTTCACAGTCCTGGAGGCGGGAAAAGGAGTTAGATTAGTTTTGGAGAAGAGAAGTGGTAGAGGAGCAGCCTGACTGTGTCCGGGTGCGTGGCCCGGGCACATACAGCAAGGTTGGCAGACGGTGGTGACCGTCTGCAGGAGAGGCTGATTGACGTGAACCGTAAGGACCGGGGACGGGCGGTGGCCCGCCGGTACCGGATCGAGGAGCAAAGACAAGCCAGCACCATTCGGCAGGGCTTACGGACCCCGACCAGGCTTGGAGTCGCCATAAAACCGGTCAAATCTGTTGGCGAAGGGAACCTCCGGGGTTTCCCAGCAGTCAAGACCCGATTGAAGGCAACAGCTCACACCGTGAAGGGAAACACAGTCACCGCCAAGGCTACAGTTCCCAGGGCCAGAGCCTGCGGGCAAAAGGGGCTCCCTCAGCATCCATCCAAGCAGGGGAGCGGGTTACCGGTGGGAAGCCATTGGAACCGTAAACACAACACAGGTGCAGGGAAAGTCAGTCACCATCAACCTACCGGAAGGAGAACAACCGCAGCCGCCTGTGGGACCCGTCCATCCAGCCGTTTGTTTTACCGGAGACTTTGCATTATTCATTGGCTGAGTGAGTACCACCGTGCCGTGCGGCACAGCGCTGCCCCCACGAATCTGCACCTCACCAGGCCCCGTAACCCGCCTGTCATCCCTAACCCTCCCCGGGGCCCCGGGACAACCAACCCCCCTACCCACGGAGGGGAGAACCAACATCCAAGCTGCTCCCTGTCATCGCTCCCGGGATCCCCGTCCAGAGCAGCGGTGGTGTCACAACCTCACCACAACCGTGGGTGGCGTCACGGACAATATCCCCTAACCACACACCTACCCCCTTTCACTCACGGGCGAGGAACGCCGCTCGAGTCCCCGGGATCCGGCCCACCGCTCGAGCCACCACCGAGCAGCAGCAGCAACCGGACCCGAGCAGTGGGTGAGCGCAGCGTCCCCTCCTCCGCCCGCGACAGGGTCACCTCTTAAAACTCACCGAAGGATGTGTGGCGCCCGTGAGGCTTCCGTTGCCACAGAGATATTGCACCTCAGCCAGAGGTGTGATATCCCATCCTGGGTAAGAATGGGGTCAACTACCGGTCCACAGATAAAACCTGCACACACCAATTGTTAGGACACACTGGGTCCGGGTTTAAGGCAGGCACCCACTAATGCTGTGAGTAGCAACCAGTATATCTGGTCCCCGGGGCCTTAAGTCCCATTCACTGGACTGAAGAGGTGGATCCTAGCAAGAGGGAGTGTGGGTGGAGTCACAAAGTGTGAGTAGAAAAGGGAACTAGGGGAAAGTTCAGTGTGTAGTCTGGGAGAGACAGTGAGGAGAGAGGATGTATGCTGTCGTAGAGGACAGCGTTCTGAGAGAAAGAAACAGAAGGAGGTTCCTGGTGGAGATCCTGGGGTCTAGTTAGGCCCAGGTGACACCAAAAGACAGAAGGGGTCCCAGGGCCACGAAAGGGTATATTCGCTCGTGGCCTGCTCCACAAGGAAGATCGGGTGGAGGGACCAGGCTGCAATCAGGGACGGTCCCTAGACTGGGGAAAGAGACACATTTCCTAATAGTGACACCGAAGGCCTGGGGTGGTTGCAAGCGCCCAGGGCCACAACCTGCCACAGTCCCCCTGGGAAGAGGGCAAGAAACCACTGAGGCAAGCCCCCTTGTAAAGGTCCTGTGGTGGAGGCCAAGACTAGCTCAGCTACAAAAGTCAAGGCTACAAAGTCAGTCAAGGATAGAGACACAAGAGTGGTGCACCGGTATAACACCTCGGAATTACCTGGAATCGGTGGAGGCACTAGACAGTGGATCCCAGACGTGGGCAACCGGACAGCTGCCGTGTTAAAGAACACAGTGAGTAAACATCTGAAACTGCAGCCCTGTGTCTGTTCCTTTCACCGCCCTGTCGACCCTGCACCGCATCATTCACAAAACACCATAGACTCTAACAAGCACCAAAGGTTGCCCCGGGGTACCCGCTCTACCTGTGGAGAGCAAGAAACACCTCAGCTGCTGCCATAATATCAGCCCCGGAGGTCCCTTCCAGCAGCTGCAGCCCTAAAGCTGCAATTTACCACAGGTGGCGTCATGAATATATATTATAAACTTTAACATCATCTCCCCCATCCATACCGCCAAGTTCACTGACTCCACCAGGGTCACGGAGTCGGGCCCCGCCACCGCTGACTACCCTGGACTAGTCTGGCCCGACACCGAGTCACCCAGAGCCCTGGGGTGGGCGAGTCATCTCATCCATGCACTCCCTATAATCTCTAGATGGGTCCTTCCCCTGTGCGCAGTCACTGCATCCCTGACGTCCCCTGAATGTTCCAGAACACAGCTCTTATGTTCCTGTCCAGGGTGGCGCTGAGTGCTTCCAAGCTGTGGGGCTCAGGCAGGGGTGAGCTGTGTCAGTGACCAACACTGCTCCCCTGTGTGCCTGCTGCCAGCACTGTGCTGAATGCCTGTGGCTGAAGGAAGGGCTCTATATGCTGCTGTGCCCCGGGTGCTTTGTGTGGGCCAGAAGACTTGAAATCCTTTGCTCGGTGGATTCTGCTGGCAGGACGTGAAGTGCCCACCAGCCTAGGGCTCTGCACCCTGTTTTCTGTGCGCTCGGTCCTGAGGGAGGTGTGGCGTAGCTCTCCTCTCAGCGACCGTGTTCTCCACCCGTCTTACTTCTTCCGTGTCTCTAGCTAACTCCCTGAGTGAGTGTCTGTGTCTCCTTGCTCCCCTGTGTAGCTCCGCCCCCCTGGGATCTTGAACCAGTGAGCAGAGGGTCCACTACATTAGTGATGGCCATCCCCCAAGTCTCTACCCTAGCCCAGACCCAGTGAGAGGGCATCTAACTGTGTGTGGTGGTGGATTGTGGTGGTTTACCAGCAATGACCTCTTCCATATCCAAGATGAATACTGTACCTCTGGTGAGGTGCAGTACCCTGTGGGGACTGAAGTCTCAGGGGCGCCGCACTCCAGTATAAACCTAAGGGGCAATGTCCATCTACAATTCTTTTGGGAAAAGAATCGCAGCATGCTGCATTTGGCAGCAAGTCTCGTGTTACACACACTCACAGCACAGTGTGATATATGTACAGACAGGTAGAGGAGAAGAGGAAGAAAGTAATCTCTCCATCTTCTCCACACCCGTAATCCGATTTTAAGATTGGATCATAGTCACATGACATTCAGCTCACACAGCAGAGCCTGATCCAAGGGTCATTAGTATATCACATCTGATGCTTTCACATCGGAAGAGATACACAAGTGGAGCTGAGGTCTTAGAGATACTTACAGGGAGGGGGGAGAGGTTGTCAAATCTCCAGTGTGGACAGTGGAGAAAGGGTGTCAACAATAGGTGGAAAGGATATGATGGGGAAATAAGTGCAGGATAGAAGCTGTACTGTCCTGATATGAGCTAATGAAGACACGAGCAGCCTGGATACACATAGAGCTCACATCCAGCCTATATTACTGGAAGAAACACACAAAGGAAAATCTGAATCTTAGATCAGGTTACAAGCTTGGGGTGGACATATCATTGATGCAAACTGTACAGCCGCACAGGGGCCCAAGAGATAAGGGGGCTTATTTCTACCTCCAAAGTAGGTGGAATTGTACATTTTTATGATCTTTTGGGCTGCAAAGGGCCCAAATATTGTTCTTACACCTGGGCCCTTTTCTGTGTGTGTCCACCAGTGTACAAACTGCTTATGAGGGGGTCTGAAAATCAATAAAGGAATGAAGATTACAGAATAAAACATTAAAATTACTGTATTAATGATAGGTAAATACTAGGGATGATCGAATACCTCAAATATTTGGCTTCGTGAATATTTGCTGAATAGGTCGCCACTATTCAACTATTCGTGAATATGCGATGCGCAATGAAAGTCTATGGGAAACCAAAAGCAGCGACATTTTCGTCGGATATTTGTGAAGCCGAATATTTGAGGTATTCGATCATCCCGAGTAATTACTAAAATGTGCAAAAAATCATTTTGACTATTGGAGAAGGTGTGCAAAGGAGTTAACCCCTTCACCCCAGGCTATTTTCTGTTTTTTTTCTCTTCTTCCAAGAGCCATAACTTTTTATTTTATTTCTCTGCTAATGTAGCCATATGAGGGCTTGTTTATTGCGGGACGAGTTGTACTTTTAAATGACATCATTCATTCTGCCACATAGTGTACTGGAAAACGGGAAAAAAAAAACAATCCAAATGCAGTGAAATTACAAAAAAAAAAAAAAAGTATAATTCCACAATGTTTTTTGTTATGTTTTTTTTTTTTTTATTTATTTAACATGTTCACTATATGGTAAAATTGTCCAGGACAGGTGAGTACGAGTACGCAGATACCAGAAATGTCAAAAAATGTTTTTCTTTTCTTGTGATTTTTGTTGTGATTTAGACTCGTAACGTTCTCATTTTTTTAGTATCTGGGGCTCAGTGACTGCTTATTTATTGCGCTCCCATTTTTACTCATAACATTTTGGGACAGATACGATGTTTTGCTTTCCTGTTATTGTATTTTATTGGAATGTTGTGATGACAAAAAAAACCCCATAATTATGGCTTTTTGATTTTTTTATTGTTATGTTTAACGATCAGATTAATTTATTTTATATTTTGACAGATTGGATATTTCAGAATATGGTGACACCAAATACGTGTTTCTCTTACTTTAGTTTTAATGGAGTAAAAGGAAGGTGATTTGAACTTGTGGTTTCTTTTTTGTTTTTTTTTAATTATTTTTGTAACTTTTTTCTGTATTTTCTGGTCCCCTTAGGAGACGTGAAGCTGCGATCATCCAATCGCCTGTGATATACACTGCAGTGCATCAACATCAGCACTGATTTGTACAGCAGAAATCACAATCTCCTATAACTCCTATAAATGCTGGCCATGAGGACCGTGACTATAGGCACTGGGGTCTTCAGCAGATTCCCGGCTATCATTACAACTTATCGGTGCCCTGCGATCACGTGAGGAACACAATGATGCACTTCCGGTATGCGCGTGTTAGATACTGCAGTCTGTGATTGACAGCGGCATTTACCTGCTTAACAGCTGCGGGTGGATCATGGATCCACCGACGGGTGTTAGAGGCAGTTGATGACTGATTAAATCAGCCATCAAGTGCAGGTAAAAATTCGGGCTCAGCATGTGAGCCAGCATCCAAGGCAGGGGCACAGCGGATGACGTAATTATACATCATCGGTTGTGAAGGGGTGAAAGCTTATTTGGAACTTTGGAAGTTGTCCCCTTGTCATGGATTGATAGGACCCCCATTGAACATGAGACCTGCTCTGAACAGCCCCATTTGAATGCAGCAGTGGTTGGTCATGTGCACGGCTGCTCCATCCATTTTTATGAGAGTGCTGAGTGCTGTGATATCTCTCGCAGTACCAGTAAGGATGCCTGGAGAGGGAGTGCGCATGATCGAGAGTGGGAAGGGAAAAGGAGAGAGTGATGATGCCTATAAAGTCAGCACAAAACTGCTGAGCGCAGTGCTTGTCCTGCGTGACTGCTGCAGCCAAACACTGGGAGGAAAGGCATTGGGGAGCAGCAGAGGTTGGGTAAGGCTACTTTCACACTGCGTTTTGCCTTACGTTCAGTGGTCCAGTCGGGGCATCCGTCCGAACCGCCCCTCCCCCACCCCGAAAAACGTGTTTTGGACGCATGCACCGACAGGGCCATTGACTGTAAAGGAGCAGACTACGTTAGCGTGTGTTCTGTTTTGTACTATTTTTGGGCATATACGCTTTCTGCAGGCGGACACCAAAACATAGTCTACTCAAATAACACTCCATGGCTTCTCCAGCAGGAACTTCTAAGCTGCAACAGAAGTGATACCTCAGCTTCTTCAGAGACTGGCTCCTTCAAAGTGGACAGCATAGATATGAGCTATAGCTAACATGGGGGGAGGCGTGAGGAGCGGATATTTATAGCAGAAGGGAGCAGCTGCAGCTGAGGTTACAACTACCTGTTTGATCACTGCAGGATAGCAATGAACCTTAACCCCTTCAGCGGAATTAAATCTGCTCCAACTCAAGGTAAATTACAACAATACGCTGTGACCTACTGATCCCAGATCCCCCGAGATCCCATCAGGCCGTGACACACTAGTGACAGATATATGTCAATGAGGCTTTTGAGTTCTGGTCAGGAGACATGCGATCAATCTGTACTTGAACGGTGACTGTTGGATATGTGAAGCCAGCCTTAGAAAGTTTCCCTTGAAATGTGGATATTTATCTTGAGTCTTCTATTGCCTTCCTTTGGATGAAGACTTCAGAAAAATAGGTTAAAATAGCTATGATGCAGCCATATGTAACAAGTGTATGCCCCAAACAATTAGATTAAATTTTCCAATGGAATGTGGAGACGGATTTGGGATGGTGCCTCAAAAACATCCACGTGCTATGTATACAAGGAGAATCAGTATAAACTACTCATGGATTGGTACCACACCCCATCATTATTACACAAACTAAATCCGGCTATACCTGATAACTGTTGGAGGTGTGGAGTTGCAGGGGTGGCACGTCCCGCACCTATTCTGGGTATGTCCTAACATACAGTGCTTTTGGAAGTCGGTACAATCCCTTATTTATAAAGTAACTGATCTCCAGATACCCCTGGACCCTAAGTTTTACCTATTAAATATTCCACCTGTTCAGTTGGACAGGAAAGTTAGGCTGCTTTCACACATCCGTTTTTGCCGTGCGGCACAATACAGCGCTCTGCAGGAAAAACGCAACCGGTTTTTCCTACATAGACTTACATTAGTGCCGTATTGTGCCGCATGGGCTTGCGTTCCGTCCGTTTTTTGCCGCATGCGGCAGATTTAGCCGATGCGGCGGCCGGATGGAACGTTGCCTGGAACGTTTTTTTGGTCCGGCAAAAAAAAAACGCATCGCGCCGCATGTGGCCGATGCGGCGCGATTTGCAATGCATGCCTATGGACGCCGCATGCGGCGTCCTGCGGCAAACGCCGCATCCGACCGCTGCATGCGTTTTTTTCCACTACGCATGCTCAGTAGCCTGCCGCAAGCGGCAAAAACCGGACGGGCCGCATGTCAAAAACTTATGCAAAGGATGCGGTTTTGTCGCCGCATCCGTTGCATGGGTTTTAGAGCCGGATTGGCCGGCTCTGCTAAAATCGGATGTGTGAAAGCAGCCTTAAACGGTTGTTACACATAACCACAGCGGCCAGGTGTTTGATTGCTCGGAACTGGAGGTCAACTCATCCATCCTCACTCAAAGACCTCCATTCTTGGAGATCCAAGAAGTGAGGAGAATGGAGTATCTATCGGCTATGTCAAATAACATGATGGATCACTTTGAAAGTATTTGGTCCCTTTGGGATACTTACTGGGCTAATAGAGAATAGTGGATCTGCATGGCCTTCACGGACACTCTATATACTCACCTGCACTCTCTATACCTTCTTTCCCCTTGTCTTCTTGTCTAGTATTGTCATGTTTGTCTTCTTATAGTCCTTATCTTTCTTATAGTAATGGATAAGATGTGTATCCTGATATATAGTGTTCTGCTATTTGCTCACGTTAGTGGAGCACATTCATGTTATTTTTTTTCCTATATGCTTTGAAAAATTTAATAAAAATTTCAGTTATAAAAAAAAAAAAATAAATAAATTAAAAAAAAAAATTCCCTATGGAAAATTTGTATGCAACATCATATAAGGAAATGGGAAATTATATATTCAGTACTTAAGACCAGAGTCTATGTATTTCAATATCCATTATTTTATTAGAAACAACACTTGAGATAATAAACCTCCAAGAAAATAAATTTATTTAGGTCTGAAAGAAAAAAAAAACAAAGAAAATACAGAAATAACAATGAGAAACATCAAATATAAATTGAAATACACATTGTAATGACGTATAATGGCTTGTGTAACCAGAGAAGTACCAAACTGACATTCGGAAATTGATTGAGGTATTTAACTATTTTTGGCTAAAAAAAAAAATCTTAGATAATATAATAAACTTTGTCATAATAAAATATATACTTTTTATGAGGATCTGTTCAATGGAAATATTCCAAGGGATGATTTTTGCTCTTCCTTTACTAATTTTGCCAACTTTCCTTGACAATCTGATATGGTTTAGTTGTGGAGAACTATGAATGAACCTGCAGTTACATTTTATATATCTATATATAAAAAAAAAAGTAGGGACGAAAATATGATGGCCTTAGGGATAACCTTGAGGATCACTGAACGAAGCACCATTTATACGGGCACAGTGGCTCATTCATACATTTAGTTGTGCCTGGTACTACAGCTCAGCCTGAGACAGTCCTCTACCAAACCCCCATTCTCTCTGTAGAATAGGCCAACTATATTTTAGTCCTGAAAAGCCCCTTTAACATTAAAGATCTAAGATATATGGGGAGAGAGAGAAAGATACATCAATGGGGACCACAATCATGGACAAATAACATGCCATGCTAAAAATAAAAAGTGATGATGTTAGGATCAATCCACTTAAAAGTTGTTTCGGGATGAGCGATCACTAAGATTCTCGGCACTCGAAATGAGCAGTTGGATGCTCGGACGGGCTCGACTCAATTACTGAGTATAATGGAAGTCAATGGGAAGCTTGAGCATTATTCCAGAAGACTCTTCCGAAAAAATGCTTGAGTTTCCCCATTGACTTCCATTATACTTGGAATCGAGTAGAGCACATACGTATGTCCAGCCTCCTCGTTTCGAGTACAGAGCATCTTCGTGCTCGCTCATCTCTAATCACAGAGACATGTTGATAGTTTTGATTAGAGGGTCCAGGTGTTAAGACCCTTTGATTTCTAAAATGATGGAAAAGAAGAGCTCATCTGATCGATGCTCTACTTGGAGATAGAAGTTGCGCTCAATAGTAAGTGTATCAGTCTTCAGTCTATCTTCATAGAGCAGCACTCAAATTAATACTTGTGCCCATTTTTTTTTACCAAGCTACTAGTGCCCTGACCTTTACTAATCATAACTTCTGATATGGTTTTTATAGACCACAGACAAATTGAGGGAGACAAAGCGCAAATAGGGTCTTACCCAAGTTGAGTAGTGGATTGGAAAGCTCACCTGTAGTAGTTGTGAAAGTCACCACCACTGTATAGACGTGTACCTATGTCTGCTTCAGATACCCGGTGGAAGATGATATGTGCAGATCAAGAAAAGGGTTAAACGCCGCGCTGCCGTTGAAGAAAATCCAAGACCAAATAGATTAAAATCGCGATATTTATTTGTATTTGTTTCAGAGATTATTTTCAGTCTTCAAGCCCAAATTGGGATTTTTTTTTTTTGGCGCCTGAAGAAGGAGAATAATATCTGAAACACGTAGACAAATAAAGATCACGATTCCTATCTATTTGGTCTTGGCTTTTCTTCAATGGACGCGCGGCATTTAAACCTTTCCTTGATCTGCACTTATCACAATATGTTTTTATGGCATGTAAAAAATGATTTCATCATGAACAAGTGTTCCTGAAAACAACAATTGTGGTCTAAACAAACATTCACCAAAGATGATTGTTTTCAGCAGCACATAGGCTACATGTAAACAGGACATGAGCTGCAGAGAACAATATCAGCCTTTGTGCATCTATTGCTGATCGTTCTTTGTGCATTAGAAGCATAGTCAGCCAGCGCAATGTAAATGCTGTACTACTCTTAGGATTGATTCGGCACATTATCACCTTTTATTGTTATCACACCACTTGTCTACGATTATCTTTGCTCTGCAATTAAAAATCTTAATGATAAATTATAAAAGAAAAGTTTCAAGTTAGCAAAGGCAAAGAGACGGCCACCGAGACATTTCAATTAAACAGGTCCCTTAAAGTCCAGCATGAATAGTATTCACCATAACACTAAGTAATATAATTTTAAGACAAATTTAGCAGCAAGTTAGTAGCTATTTACCATTACTACCTTAAAGGCAAAATAAAAAAAAATACCATACATAGCTTTTTTTTAAGAATTAATTTGTAATGCTGGCTGAGTTATAAGTCCTCCTCATTTACAGACATAGCTTACAGTAGTAATGCCAGTCAATCTGGTACAATTGAAGAATCATTCTCATGATCTGATTTTTTTTTAATCTTACATTCTTTATGAAATACAATTCCCATCTTCCTCCAGTGTCAGAGCATCTGCTGCCATTTTTTGGCGTGTTTCTCATTAGGTTCTAGTTAAACAATTTGCAAAACTGTATAACACATAATGTCCCATGTAAGAAGAACATTGCTGCCGAATGTAACCCCATTACCATGTGAAGAGCACTTTCTCTTGAGTATATTTATCAAATTATCACTCATGTAAAGTCATGTAGTAAAGTGAGTACCTACCCAGGGTGGGACTGTTACATAAAAAGCCATGGCCCAAGACTGAAGGCCTTAAACTTTCTGTTGTCTACATGCTCAACCCTGGACAACTGTTGGTTGCACCTCCATATCTCTCCATAATACACTCAAAAAGTTTGGCCACTATTTTAACATTGATGGAACTTAGGATAGGTCATCAATGTCTGATTGGCCAGGGTCCGACATCCTGCTCCCTCACCGACTAGTTGTGTCTGGTGCCAGGGGCAGCAGCAAGCGGCCGGAAATGCTAAGTTCCGGAGGTGACCTGTCAACGGATAGAGCCCGCTGCCGGTTACTGCACATCCGCCACCCGTTCAAATCAATAGGAGGCGAATGTGCAGTACTCAGCCACGGGTACTATCAGTTGACGGAGCAGCGCTACAACTGAGCATTTCCATCCACCTGCGGCACCAAGAGCAGCTGATTAGCGGAGCTGCCCGGTGTCAGACTCCGGCCAACAGACATTGATGACCTATCCTAACGGTAAGCCATCAATGTTAAAGTAGTGGCCAACTTCTTTAAAACCAAATTAAATATAGCCTTAAAGGTTTTTTGAAATTTAGCAGTCCTGATGATCAACTGGGTCGGTTTACAGCTGGATAGAGAAGTGGCAGCCATCCTTGCAGTGGCCGTCCATGTTATAGGCTAATGGGAGAAGTCCCCTAGACCTCTTTTTGCTGTGGCTCATAGTGGGGGTCTCAAGTGGTGGCTATGCCTCTATGCCATAAAAATCTTTATGGAAAGAAGTTGTGTTAGTCAGATATCCATGTAATGAGGACCTGTGACCATGTCAAAAGTGGGCGATTTTTGATTATTCCCGCTGCTCTCCTGAGGATTCCTTTTTTCCCCTCTTTAATTCCCCCATACTGTTCAAGAGACATGGGTCTTTTTATTTAGTGTTTTAAAATATTAATATTTTGTGTATTTACTAAGGGGCCGGTGCTCACAGTGTTATTATGCAGAGCACCGTAAAGACATGTCCACAGAAAATCCTGTATGCCACACCCTATTGGTAAAGCCCATCAAAATGTAGCATTTTGGACTCATTATATAAAAAGCCCCATATCTCTGGAACAGTATAGTGGAACAAAAAGCAGAATACTCGAGTCCAGCAGGAACAAGACAAGGTAAAGAATTAGGCCGCTTTGCTCTGGTGACAAGTCCTCTTCAAAGCGTTAACCAATTGATGATATTCACATCTTGACTACAGAATGGATTAGTCACCAATATTGAGCTCCTTTGGTCTTCACGTAATCTATTGAACGTCACTACAGATAGCAGCCATCTGACCCGCTATCACCATTCATCTACAAAGAAAACCATTCAAAATGAACAAAAACCTAACAATTCGCTATATTTTGTGTCAGACGATCACGGAGGCAGCCATACTTCACATCTGGCCAGCTGAATACTGATGGGAATTGTAGTACAACCATAGCAAGGCATATATTAGTTATCCACAATATTAAATACACTGTCTTTTTTCATTGCATTGTCTTTCACATTAACCATTACAACACACTTTAATTAACACTTGTTTGTGCTGTCTAGTAACCTAAAATTAAGATTATACATGTACAAAACCATCCTATTACTACTGAAGTTACATTTCCAAAACCTTCCCTTTATCCGAAAGAAAAGGAAAAAGTAACACATTCATGATTCTTGTTTTCCATGAAACTATATCACTTAACATTACACATGTAACCGAATTCCCTATGTATCTGTGTACCATAAAGTACACATAACCTGCGTATTCACTGTAGTGTCATTCACTGATACTGCAAAAATATTAGGCCCAAGAGATAGAAAGATAACAGAAAAACAAATAATAAACCTATTATGTAGTGAAAACCTTTAGGCTGTGTGCAGACAGTGCGTTTTCATCGCTTTTTTTGATGCGTTTTTGAGTGCAGTTTTGTCACAAGTGCACGTTGTTTCTTTGTCCCTTGCTGATTTGCAGCAGAAAATACATTTACAACTTGTCGACTCTTTCAGCGTTTTTCCACCCAAAAAAAGCACCAAAAACGCGGCAAAAACACACTGAAAAAATACATAATTTTTCCTGCCAAGAAATGCAGATTTGGTGCAGAAATTTCATATAGCTTTACCCTACCTGTCTTCTTTCCTCCTGGTCACTAACAACCATGTTTTTATTAATCAGTATTGTATAAGATCCATAATGGCTAATAGGAACTTACACTTAAATGTTCACAGCACTTTCGTAGAACTTGATTTTATTGATGATAATTATCTGTATATCACTTTAATAATTATGTAGTCTTGCACCACAATAATCACTCCAAAGTGTGACCACTAGGTGTTTCCCTTTTGGCTAACTTACTGTCCACTGCCTGTTGTCAAGTGTAATCTGTCAACAGAGACATAGAAAAGGATTTACAAGAAATAATGGTAAGTAATTGACTCTCTATAGAAGTAGGGTCAATATTTTATCTCTCTACGGGAAGTGGGGGCAGGACTTTGTCTCTCTACGGGAAGTGGGGGCAGGACTTTGTCTCTACAGGAAGTGGGGGCAGGACTTTGTCTCTACGGGAAGTAGGGGCAGGACTTTGTCTCTACGGGAAGTAGGGGCAGGACTTTGTCTCTATGGGAAGTAGGGGCAGGACTTTGTCTCTACGGGAAGTGGGGGCAGGACTTTGTCTCTACGGGAAGTAGGGGCAGGACTTTGTCTCTACGGGAAGTAGGGGCAGGACTTTGTCTCTACGGGAAGTAGGGGCAGGACTTTGTCTCTACGGGAAGTAGGGGCAGGACTTTGTCTCTATGGGAAGTAGGGGCAGGACTTTGTCTCTACGGGAAGTGGGGGCAGGACTTTGTCTCTACAGGAAGTGGGGGCAGGACTTTGTCTCTACGGGAAGTAGGGGCAGGACTTTGTCTCTATGGGAAGTAGGGGCAGGACTTTGTCTCTACGGGAAGTAGGGGCAGGACTTTGTCTATGAGAAGTAGAGGCAAGACTTTATCTTTGTACGGGAAATGAGGACAGAATTTTGCCTCTTTACAGAAAGTAGAGGCAGGACTTTCTTTCTCTACAGGAAATTGAGGCACAACTTTGTCTTTCCACAGGAAGTAGAGGCAAAACTATGTCTATATACAGGAAATAGAGGCAGGATTTTGTCTCTCTATTGGCAGTGGGGTGGGTCTTTTCCTTCCTGCTTCAACTTTCCTGTCTGGAACACTAAATACAGGCATAACAGAGAGACGGGCCCTAAGCACAGAGCAGGCAAACCATCAGACAATGGCAGGAGCAATGAATGCAGGTAAGGAAAGGGAAGCTCCTTCACCTGTTCTACGGCAGAATGCTGATGAAGAGGAACTGCTCATTCAAAAAAGACAGCTCCTGAACATATGAGACTGGTATTTGAACTAAAACTGTTTTAGCTGGTTGTGAACCGTGGTTTTCTAAGCAAGGATAAGAATACTTTGATGTTAAAAAAATACATATATAATTCCTTGTAAGAGTCCTAGAGACATATGGAATAAAAATGAATTTTGAACTAAAAAGTCGGAGTTTGGAGAATGTCAATTTAGGTGCTCACAGAAGTGTTTTTTTTAATTTGTACGTGGCCCCAGGACTTCATATCCTTGACTTTTTTCTTTTCTGTTTAATATTCTCATCAGCCATTATCATCTGCAAGAGATTCATGCACTCAACTACATTATGAATAGCTGTAAAAATACAGGAACTTATATTTCCAGTTTAATATATTAAATGGAAAGTGCATATTTAACTAAAGCCATGGTGCTAACGTACAAGCAAATACCCTTGTAAACATGCTCGTGTAAAACGGAAGGTTGAGGAGCAGGGAGAAAATTAAGTCTAATTTCCGCTGCGCACTGCTTGATTCAGGCCGGGGCCATAGCTTTGGACAGTCATGGCATTAGCTAGCCTATATCAAAGATACATCAAAAGGTTAGTTTGGAGTCTTACGTAGTGGCCATGGCTCAGCTATGTTAAGGGAATCTGTTGATTTTTGCTATGTAATCTAAGATCAGCATGACATAGGGGCTGAGAGCCTGATGACAGTGATGTGTCACTTAATATGTTGTATGTTGCTCTTTCAATAGAATAAAAGTTTTATCAACAGGAGATTATCAGTAAAGGACTAGGTGTCTCCTAATCAATTGCTCTGTGTAATATTGCCTCCACTGCTGATTAGCAGCTTTCTGTCAATGCATAGTGTACACAGAATGCTGCCAATCAGTGGTGTGGGCAAGTTATATAGGACTCTGCATTCTGAGCACTGCTAAATCTACAACAGAGAAAACCGTGATTGTGTCAAAATAACAGCATGCAGCCCAGAATCGGTGTTTCAGCCTCAACATCATGCTGCTCTCTGATTAAGTAGCAAATGCGGGATAACATATTCCATAAAATCGTAGTTTAGCGTGTAAGGCATTCTGCACAGAGAGTTTATTGGAGAAGCTCCTCTTCAAAATTATCCTTTACAAACTCTTTAAAAAGTCTTGGAGAAATTTTCCTATTCATTTCTACATGAAATTAATTTTGATGTTGATAAGAAAAGTTTTTACAGATTTTTTTTCTACAGAAGAGGCTTTTAAAAACACTTATCTGAAAAAGAAAAATAAGCACTGTCAAAATTCTTCAAAACTATTTCAGGAGTCTCTTAAAGGGAATCTGTCAGCAGGTTTTTGCTACCTCATCTGAGAGAAGCATAATGTAGGCAAAGAGATCATGAATCTAATGATATATCACTTAGATTACTGGGTGCAGCCATTCTGACACAATCAGAATGTTTAGATTTAGTCATGTAACAGAGCTAAAAGAGCTGCCCCCGCCCACACCAGGCTCTCCATAGAGAATGGCACCTGACTACCAACGTACAATCAGAGGAGGAAACGTGTGATTTTGTAGTCCAGCAATGATAAGGGTCCTACTGCCTAAACAAATATATCAAATAAACATCAGATCAGACTTTGACAAGACAGGTAACCATGAATTCTCTGTTTTAACCCTTGCTACATGTTTTCTTCAGATTACATAGCAAAACCTGCTGACAGATTCCCTTTAAGGAAAAGAAATACTGTACCAAAACCTTCCAAAAGAGGAGCGTCTCCTGAAGCGGTTTCTGTTCAAAATATTAACATATATGAAAGCCTTAAAGGGGTGGTCGCACACATCACATCCTTGCAGCCGGCTGCATTCTTCCAGACTCACTGAGCTGTGGGTGGTGTTTCACCGCTGTCACAGCCCATCTGCTCCCTCCTCCCCCCTCCTCCCTCACAGCATTAGACAATAAAAAATATGGGTGAACCACCCTTTTAAGATGTCAGTCTGCACATAGTAGCCTAATGGTATGTTACCACAGCATCTTTAAGACATCGCTGGTAATTTTCCTGAACCGCCTTTGTCAGCATATTCTCAACATTTTTCTGGCAGTGGAGCCCAACCAAAGCCCCCCAAAGAATGCTACTTCTTTTTACCGCTTCAAGAGCTCCAAACCCTGAAGCGGTTACAGAAGTGACATAAGACAGAACATGTGCACAGCAATGTTGATTTGACATTGCTGTGCACTATGTTCAGTTTTTGCTGAGACTTTGCTACACTTTTTCAGCCAGATTCCAGGCAGAATCTGCCCGAAAAGACGTTGTGTGCAATAACCAAAATCCATTGTAAAACCTCATTGCCATTCGATGAAGGCACAGTTTACGATCACACTGTGTCGGCATTTTGAGGAGCACAATCTAAGCAAGATTTGGCAAAGTTATCAATCTTAACGCTCACATAATTGAGGTCCGTCACAAAAATACAGAAGAGAGGGGGATGAAATCAGAAAAATACCGTGTGTAGTCTTATCCTGCCGTCATAGTCCCATATACATTCAGGTAGCAAAAGGAGGCAACACATGGAAGGGAGTATGATTGCAGGACCACACAGCTTAGAGTTTGTATTTAGTCTATACACATACATAGGTTTGCAGAAGAGCTGTATACATAGAACGGTAAGAGATTTTTATCAAGAATATTTGAAAATTGGCAGTATTTAGTTAGGATGAATGGTTGCGAAGGCACTCCTGTCCTTATCTTTTATATGATACATTTCTAGGTGCATTTTTTTGCAGGGTTAGCATCATGACAAGAGTTAATCAATATCCGGCAGGCCAAAGAAAGCCGCCCAGAGAAAAATAAAATGGGCCATGAGATTGCTACATGCTAGATTAGAGGCATATCGAGGGTCTGCTTCACATATTAAATCTTTCTATAGTGTAGGAAAATATTGTATACAATGAATTTCTATATAATCCTTAGATTCTGTATATATACACAGCACACACAGTGATTTCATGTTTCAGGCTTCTGGATGTAAAAATATACTCTGTAAAAAACATTTGGGATCTGCATTCACTGAGTCATATTGTATAAACGGCAACGCTGGCAGAATGGTCTATACAGCATGCGTTATATAATTCATGCTTACCATTAGCAATTATCAACTGAAAGCTTAATTTTTTTGGGTTTCAATACTAACCAGGTCTACCCTCATGAAGTTTTATCATAACCCGTTCTCATTCTACGTGATATTTAGTCAACCACAATCATGAGTTGATTGTTGGGTCTTCTTTGTAGAAGGCCATCAATTGGGTTGGCTGCATTATTAGATGCTCAATATGATCCACGTCCAAAAATCGCAGACGATGGCATTTGTAAGCCATCTACATTACAATATGATGATGAATTAGGACCAATTGGGCCCTTTATGTCTGAAGAACAATTGTTTAACTTCAATAGCATCTACAAACATCATTAGACAGCATCGCAACTAAAGATAACCTTGGATTACAAAGAGGACAGTTCCTCAGGGGCGGAGCTGACGAAAAAGAGGTCACCAACAAGCCACTTTGCCTTGACCTGGTTAATTAATTACAGGGCTACGACTGCAAACTGAACCTTCAATTGGGGTGAAAAAAACTGAGCTAAGTTGAATAAGTTTTGAATTACTGTCAGCTACATCATACATTTTAGACCAACCCTAAAGTTGATCATTTTTGGACTTTATCCATCTAGATTGACAATCTGAATATCTACATTGGGTCCTAATGGATCACAATCCACCAAAAACCCTTCTAAAAACTAGATCTGCTCTCAAGTTTAGCCACTCCTTCAATGTAAAAAGTAATATGTGACATAATGACTACAATCAGATAGACATACATCAAATAAAGATGACGCGAATAGGTCAGATTGATGGGTGCAATGTGGATAGTGTCCCAAGGTGACGGCTGAGCAGTAGCTATAAAAAGTCTACCCTATGATACAATTCATTACATAAATGAAATCATTTGATAAACATTTTGGCATTTTTTTTACACTGAATATATTAGCTTAAGCTTTACAAGATAAACACAATTAAAAAGCTTGTAGGCAATGTTTGTTTTTTCTTTTTGGTTGGCCCGTACAAGCCCATGCTCTGCAACTCCAAAGTAAAAACGTATTATGGCATCACTTTGTTCACTTGATCTGTGGACATGTAGCCACATGGTTGTAGAAATTCCTTGCCTGGCGGAGCAGTAGTGTTAAGCACAAGGTTTTGTGGTGAGTTTACAATGTGGACAGAGGTATAGTCAGCCACGGGTGTCTCATAACTCTGGGCTTTTTCTGTGGCACGAGAGATCATGGTGGCAGCTGTAAGGCTTTCCGGGGTGAAGTAGCTATCCACGGTCGGATTTTGCTGAACGCTTTGTGAGGCCTCTACTGGGAAATTCACAGGACAGAATGCCATCACTGCGGTATCACATACATAAGAATTGTCAACGTTGAGGTTTGTTGGATGTTGGATGGCTGGTTCACTGCAGTCTTCGTTCTCCATCTTCATTCTCTGCCCTGGTGAAAGAAGAAGTCTTCCAGCTGGTGTAATATCGCTTACAAGGGCATAAAAATCCATGCTCAGCTTCGAACCAATACTGCTTAGTTGGGTTGTAGTTGCGGCACTCATCTCGTTACCAAGTATTGGGCAAACTTTATTATCTTCTGGTCTTGTGCTCATCTTTTCTGTATTTGGCATTTGGGAAGTTGTAGGCATACCTCCTCTATTTGATTTCTCACTAAGGCACAAGAAATCTACTTGCTTGTCTTTCGTATTCTGACATTGTCCAGTATCTGAAGTTTCATCGCTTATATCGCTGTTTCCAAAATCAGTTTCAGGAATATCTGGCTCACAACAGCTCGCCCGGCCGGAGTCATCGTCCTTAACACCCAGACAACTATGGGCCTTAGGGTATTCTTCTGCCAACAGCCGGTCAGTATCGGTGCCCTCGTTCTTCTCTTCTTGGTCGTCAAGGTCAAGCTCGATAAATTCAACCCAGGGATCATCTATGCACAACTGTTGCTTGTAGCTGTCATGGCTCGCAAGTATTGAGCTGACTTCATCCAACTTTCCTTTCTGTTTAAAAGGTAGAAACACACCATGAATAATCAACTGATGTAACCAGAGATCAGGAGTATGACACTTCCAATTTCCAACATTATAACTAGTAATTTCCTGCATTATTGCTAATAAAACAATAATGATTAAATGGGTGCCATTTAAAGCATAGCCACTTTTAGTTTAATAGCCTCTGTCGGTCGTAAGTGCTGGTAAGCAACCCATAAGCCTTTATCCATTCAATAGAAGGCCAAGACTGTCTTTTTGGCCTCTGTTTGGATGGTGTACAGTAGTATATCATTTTTAAGCATTCTTTTGCTTTATTCTATACAAAAGTATCCAACAACAAAAAAATGTTTGGTATACTTCATTCAACATGGGAGCCTACAGCTAAATGTTGTATGCCACTCAATGGCCAAAAGCACAGGTAATTAGTGGCATACAGTACGTCAAAGGCAAAAGAGTTACATGTCAGGAAATCCTGGTCCTTTGACTAAAACGGTCAGTGAATTGGGCACAACGAAAAAGTTTATCTTCATCTCACAAAATCATAACAATAAAGCCTGCTTTACAGCTTACGATCCAGCATACGATATCGTATGTGATCGTAACCGCCCCCATCGTATGTGCGGCACATTCAATTTGTTGAATGTGCCACAGATACGAGTAACCCCCCGTCACACGTACTTACCCGTCCATACGACCTCGCTGTGGGCGGCGAACGTCCACTTCCTGGCGTGGGAGGGACGTTCGGCGTCACAGCGACGTCACGCGGCAGCCGTCCAATAGAAGCGGAGGGGCGGAGCTGAGCGAGACATAAACATCCCGCTCACCTCCTTCCTTCCGCATTGCTGGCCGGGAGCCGCAGGACGCAGGTAAGATCTGTTCATCGTTCCCGGGGTGTCACACACTGCGATGTGCGCTACCCCGGGTACGATGAACAATCTGACGTTCAATTCTAGAGAAATGAACGATGTGTATGCGATGAAAGTTTTACCGTTCAATCGCAATGGCTCGTACCTGTCACTGTAATGTACCTTACAATGCCGGATGTGCGTCACTTACGACGTGACCCCGCCGACACATTGTAAGATACATTGCAGCGTGTAAAGCGGGCTTAAGATATCATCACTTTCTGATGATTGGAGGTCTATCTACATGGGCCCTCACCGATCCAGAGATTGGAGGGGCCAAAGTGCTCATTTAGAAATGCAACCCATTCAGTTTTTCGATGCATATCGGTGCTATCAGTCACTGAATGTGCGGAGAACTGCGGCATGACTGAAATCAGGATCGGAGAGGTTCTGACAATCGTATACTCACTAATCAGAAAGAAATATAATACCCCTGTGATATGCCATCACTTTGCATGATAGTGATAACATGATGGATTTATTGCAGATGGGTAGAAAAAGTATATCCCCCACTATAAAAATGTAAGAAAATCAGGAATCACCCTTGAAGTTCTGAGATCTCAGCTTGTGGCCCGACCTCTTTGTTAGCGTTATTATTTACAGTAGGGGACATTAAAGCATATATAATTATTTATTTTGACCATGCAATAAGCTTTTATCTTTTCTTAATTTGTAACATTATTTTTTTGGCCAGTGGTAAAGCTAGTTATCTCAAAATATATTGTTTTCCCACCATGTTCAATTAAAGATGAAATTTGAATGGTACGTCTCATTTATTAACAGGATTTTGTGTATTATAAGGTCTGCAAAGTGCTGCTGATCGGTGGGTCTGAACCTGTAGATCTGCTCGGCTCTGTGGTATGAATCTCCTAGAGAAGAATGGACGGAGCAGCATATGGGCTCAAGAAAAACTCTATGGGTCCTTAAAGAGTAATGCACAGATGCACAGACTTCCTATGGAGCTCGCACACGGCTCTGTGCAAGAGTTGTGCATGGACGCACAGACTTACCATGGAGCTCGTACACTGCTCTGTGTATGGGCTAGGACACACTGTGAGTAAAACGGTCCGCGTGGAATGCGATAAAAAAAAAAAATCACATTTCACTCGGACCCATGTTTCTCTATGGGGCCGTACCCATCTGTAATTATTTTCTCAGCCCTAATCAGACCGAGAAAACATACACAGTATGCTGCAGGTGAAATCCATTTTTATTCGCACCCATACAAGTCTATGGATGCGAGTGAAACATCACATTGCACTTGGATGACACTGGAGTGCAGTGCGATAATCGCATCAGCTGGCAATGGAGGAGATAGGGAGATTAATCCCTCCCTCTCCTCTGCAGTTTCCGCCTTCTTCTCTGCAGCTGTAATTTGATCGTAGGAGCACAGTGGCATGACACTCTGCTTACACTCACAGCACTACGAGAGTCGAAAGTCGTATCCGATACCATACGCTCATGTGGCCCCAGCCTAAGAGTTGTGCATGGATGCACAGACTTACCATGGAGCTCGTACACTGCTCTGAGGTTGAGGAGTGACCTAAATTAAATAACTGCTCTGTGTAAGGCTGGATTCATACGATCGTATGGCATCAGATGCAATATGCTAATACCCCTCAGATCCCGTTGTGCTGCCAGCGTGAGCCTAGTGTCATGCAACTGTGATCCGATCCTGCAATCGGATCACAGCTGCGAAGAAGAAGGAGGGATTAATCTCCCCATCTCCTCTATTATCAGCTGATGCGATTATCACACTACTCTCGGATGTCATCCGAGTGCAGTCCGATCTTTCACTCACACCCACAGACTTGTATGGGTGCAAATGACACGGCTCTTGCTGACAATCGCAACATGCTGAGACTTTTCGCTCATCCAGAATCTGGATGAGAAAAAAAATTGACCATCTGCTCTACCTCACTTAATAACATTGGTCTGAGTGCAATGCGAGATTTTCTCTCATTGCACTCATCCAAGTCATACGCTCATGTGAGCGTACCCTAATAGTTATGCATGGATGCACAGACTTACTATGGAGCTCACACACTGCTCTGTGGATGCTCCTACAGACACTGCACAACAAAGCATTGTATAAGCAATCGATGGAGGTCTATAAACTCGGACCCCTCACTGATCAGCAGCATTTTACAGTCTATATAATAAATAAAACATTTTTGCAAATGATCAGTACCTTTAAATATCATTTTTTCTTAACTAAAGATATACTAAAAGTTAATTAAATCAAAATGCTGTCCTTACTTGAAGTAGAATAGGATCAATCCCTTTAATCTTTGGAACAGGCACTGGAGGAAGAATCAGCATCTTCAGCCTTTATTGTACAGAAAGAGCCAGCATTAATATATGGCACTTACTGGATTTCACAAGAAATAATTTCTTATAAATTGTTTCAAAGTCAAATAAAAAAACTGAAAAGTACAATGCTAAAATCTGTAACAAGAACCCCATGAACCATGCGCCATGTAAGTTATAATACTAGGTTCTTCTTTGGCAGAGTGGCTTTGGGACCTCATCAGACACCAATACTCATGTAACTTCATCACTTACTCCTTTGCCAATATAAAGATGTCTGTCTGCTGTATATAAAGAATATCGCCCCAATTCATCAAAGCCATTTTAAAAAATATTATCATAAATTACTTTGAAAAATAAAAATCACTAAATTTTGGTGGAACTAAAAATTGCAACTTTTGGCATATTTACACCTGTTTTTCTCAGTTCAACAAAAATGGGGCTGGACAGGTCACAGTGGGGAACTGACGCCACAGCTCCTCAAATTCATGAAAAGTAGCAATGAGCCATGCTTTGGTGCTCAGTACTCGTAACAAACAGTTGGATGCTCAGATGCGCGTGACTAAACTACCTGAGTAAAATGAAAGTCAATTGGAAACTCGAGCATTCCTAAAGATTTCCGGGAAAAATTCATTGCCCTCCATTATAACCGGTTACTTGAGTCACGCCCATCTAAGCATCCAATTTCTCTTACGAGTGTTGAGGATAAGAATTGAGTAACCAAAAATACTTAATTCAGCCATTTCATAGACTCAGGTATATAGTTTAGATGATGTAGTCTAACAGATATTTATGAATGCTTTTGTTTCTTACTAACACATATATATACATATTCAGTGATTTTCCTTAACACAAAATGCCAGCAAATGTAACTTAAAGATGGCTCCTATATCCTGGACAACGCCCAAGAAGTTGAGAAACACAGGAATTCCTAAAGTTCGGAACAACCAATGCAGCAGAGACTATGCAAATTCCTATACGTCCTGAGTCCAGCCTGCGATATTTGATTGGACTATATTTTGTCTACACCCTTTTCTTCCCTAGAGCTATAAAAGGTTTTGGGAACAATAAACGAGCAGTAGCTCTGGCGTCTGTCAGAGAGAAGGTTCATAACCGATCCAGTGTCAGTTATTGCTCTTTCTTGCGTGCACACATGAAAATATAATATGACCACGTCAGTCAGACCTTAAGAGACCCATTGTAGTCTCACCTCAACACGAGTACTGGGCACCCGAGCATGGTAGTGCTTCATTATTACTAATGATAAGCCATGGATTTCCTTGCCCCAAAAATTTTACTCCTGTCAGAGCCTGGAGTAAGATTTCTGGAGTAATGCATGGGCACACACAACTAGTCAGATACTGCCGATTCATTAGATGCATGCTTAATTGACTGACTCCTAAAGGCTCCCCCATCAAGACTGCCAAGAAAATCACCAGTCTTGATGAATCGGAGCAGCTCTTTTTAAGTTAATAAAAAAATATAAAAACTTACCTTTTCTTTTTACAGAACAAAATAAAAGCCAGTATCATAAGGAAAGCAAATATCCCAATGATTAAAAAAAGGGGCCACGGAAATTCTGGATCTGTAAGAAAAACACGACATTAAAGAAGCTTATGGTGATTATAAGAAGAGATTGATCACTGGAGAAGGACATCAAGGTCGGAAGAATAGAAGGAACAAGGCAAAGGGGAAGACCAGCAACCTGATGGTCTGAGACTATCAAGATAACGGTGGAGAAGACGCTGGTGGACCTATCTAGCCTACACAAGATCAATCTTCCTACAGAGCGTTCATCCATCAAGTTGCCATGGCTCAAAATCAAGCTGAAGGCCGTTAAATAATAATAATAATAATAATAATAATAATAATAATAATAATAATAAATAGAACCATGGAGATTCTTGGTGTTTTGAATAGAGCACTAAAGCTAAAACTTAGCATCAGTCTGCCTCTGTGAAAACAGCCTACAGCCTAGCTTACAATTTGTATTTTTTCTTTTATGTCAGTGCTAATAGCACACTATAATACCTAAACACCCACACACCCAAAAAAAAGAAAAACAAAATTGTTGGTATTATTATTATTATCAATTATTATTATAGCGACATTTATTTCATGGCGCTTTACAAGTAAAAGAGGGTATACGTACAACAATCATCAACAATACCAAACAGACTGGTATAGGAGGAGAGAAGACCCTGCCCGCGAGGCCTCACAGTCTACAGGGAATGGGTGAGGGTACAATAGGTGAGGGCAGAGCTGGTTGCGCAGTGGTGTACTGGTCTGAGGGTTATTGTAGGTTGTAGGCTTGTTGGAAGAGATGGGTCTCCAGGTTCCTCTTGAAGCTTTCCACAGTAGGGGAGAGTCTGATATGCTGAGGTAGAGCGTTCCAGAGTATGGGGGAGGCATGGGAGAAATCTTGTACGTGATTTAATGAAGAGGAGATGGGAGGAGTAGAGAAGGAGATCTTTTGAGGATATGAGGTTGCGTGCAGGTAGGTACCGGGAGACTAGGTCACAGGTGTAAGGAAGAGACAGGTTGTGGATGGCTTTGTATGTCATGGTTAATGTTTTGAATTGGAGTCGTTGGGCGATGGGAAGCCAGTGAAGGGATTGGCAGAGTGGCGAGGCTGGGGAATTGTGAGGGGAGAGGTGGATTACTGGGCCGCAGAGTTTAGGATAGATTGGAGGGGTGCAAGAGTGTTGGAAGGGAGGCCAGAGAGAAGGAGGTTGCAGTAGTTGAGGCGGGAGATGATGAGGGTATGAACTAATGTTTTTGCTAATTCTTGGTTAAGGAAAGCACGGATCCGGGAGATATTCTTGAGTTGTAGTCTGCATGAGGTGAAGAGGGCTTGGATGTGTGGCTTGAAGGATAGAGCAGAGTCGAGGGTTACTCTAAGGCAACGAGCTTGTGAGACTGGGGAGAGTGAGCAACCATCAAGTTTGATGGAAAGGCTTGTTGGAGGAATTGAGTGAGAGGAGGAAAGACAATGAATTCTGTTTTGTCCATGTTAAGCTTTAGGAATCGCGCAGAGAAGGATGACATAGCAGACAGACATTGTGGTATTAAGCAGCACATTGCCACAGAAATATCACTAAATGGGCAAAATGAACCGCACCAATGCAAAATGTCTACAGTATTGAGTTTTTGAAACTTCCTAATATGCAAATACTATTAATACCAGTGCAATGCAGGCTCCTCTGCTCTATACCTGATATTATTGGCTTTTATTTATGGCGTTTCTTTACGAGAATGGAAAGCGCGACAGATTAAGTGAACAATATGCAAAGGTTATTATTTTCTTTGTGCCTTTAGTTCTGTTTTGATGGATGATGCCTGATTATTACATACCTATAGATGCCATAGTAGAAATCAATAATTCATCGCTGAACTCTCCAAAGTTCTCATTCCCTTTCTGCCGACATCGGACTTTGAGCAGATACATTTTTCCTATTTTCAGGCCGTAGACTGGGGAATATGTGGTGGTCACAACATCATACTGTAATATACAAACAAGGGAGTAATCATCAAATTTGCTTTTATTTCCACTAAACCTATATTCACACACTGCGTCTTGTACTGCTTTTTGGTGCATTTATGAGGTCACAAAGATGCACCTAAATGCATGCATTTGCTTCTCCCAGCAAAGTCTATGAGATTTCTATTTTGCGGTCTACACTGGGCATCTTTTTTTGGCTGCATCTTGGTGTGTTTCTGAAGATGTAGCATGTCAATTCTTTTTGCGTTTTTGAGCAATTCCAGTCAATAGATTTGACTTAAAAAACACATTGGCAAAATGAGGTAAAAACGCGTCAAAACGCATGCGTTTTTGATGCGTTTTTGCTGCGGGTGCGTTTTTTGGGGCACTCCATTTTAGTGGTTAACCAAAGATGCAGTGTGTGAACATAGCCGTACATATATAAAATCTACTTCAACATTTATCTCAGGAGAGCACAACCTTCGGTTCGGATACCACATGCGGCCTGTAATGCCATTCTGTGCGGCCCCAGGTGCCATTCTATGCAGCCCACGGAGCCATACTGTGCAGCCCCCGATGTGATAATATGCAGCCCCGGTGCCATAATATGCGGCCCCCGGTGCCATACTGTGCGGCTCCCACGGTGCCATACTGTGTCCCCCCCACGGTGCCATACTGTGCGGCCCCCACGGTGCCATACAGTGCCATTCAGTGCGGCCCCCACGGTGCCATACAGTGCGGCCCCCACGGTGCCATACTGTGCGGCCCCCACGGTGCCATACTGTGCGGCCCCCACAGTGCCATTCTGTGCGGCCCCCACAGTGCCATTCTGTGCGGCCCCCACAGTGCCATTCTGTGCGGCCCCCACAGTGCCATACTGTGCGGCCCCCACGGTGCCATACTGTGCGGCCCCAGGTGCCATACTGTGCGGCCCCCACGGTGCCATACTGTGCAGCCCCCGATGTGATAATATGCAGCCCTGGTGCCATAATATGCGGCTCCCACGGTGCCATACTGTGCTCCCCCCACGGTGCCATACTGTGCGGCCCCCACGGTGCCATACTGTGCGGCCCCCATGGTGCCATACTGTGCGGCCCCCACGGTGCCATACTGTGCGGCCCCCACGGTGCCATACTGTGCGGCCCCCACGGTGCCATACAGTGCAACCCCCACGGTGCCATACAGTGCAACCCCCACGGTGCCATACAGTGCAACCCCCACGGTGCCATACTGTGCGGCCCCCACGGTGCCATACTGTGCGGCCCCCACGGTGCCATACTGTGTGGCCCCCACGGTGCCATACTTTGCGGCCTCCACGGTGCCATACTGTGCGGCCCCCACGGTGCCATACTGTGCGGCCCCCACGGTGCCATACTGTGCGGCCCCCATGTGCCTTACTGTGCGGCCCCCACGGTGCCATGCTGTGCGGCCCCCACAATGCCATTTTGTGCGGCCCCCCGGTGCCATACGGCGTGGCCACCCGGTGCCATACGGCGTGGCCCCCCGGTGCCATATGGCGCGGCCCCCCGGTGCCATATGGCGTGTCCCCCCGGTGCCATTATGTGCAGCCCCCTGGTGCCATTCTGTGCGGCTCTCTCGGTGCCATTCTGCGCAGCCCCCACAATGCCATACTGTGCATACTATAGTCATTCGGACTCCTTTTTTCTGTAGTGATAAATAGGGGAGCAGATAACCCTTTTGGTCTACAATAGCGGAAGTTCCAGAGATGAACCTGTAGTTATTAGATTATGGCATATATAGTACTGTGGATATATAGCTCAGATTAGAATACCAGTTCCAGGTTTTGTGGCTCTTGGGAGTGGCACAATCACAAAAATAGGCACTCAGACCAAAATAAATTGTGCACCTCTAATTTACATAAACTTTTACGACTGATGTAAAAAAAAAAAAAAGGGTTCTGTTGGAATCACTTGGACAGGAGGGCATTTCCAAACACATATTTCTGGAGACGATGGCGATTGTGTCTCGATACCCAGACTTAGAAAGGATTCAGGGTAAAGAAGCATTTTCTTCCTGAACACCATATGAGAATATTGCTGGGAGCACAAATGAATGGGACCAATTTCTAAAAATATACAGTGCCTTGCAAAAGTATTCGTCCCCTTTGAATTTTTCAACCTTTTCCCACATTTCAGGCTTCAAACATAAAGATAAAAATTTAATGTGATGGTGAAGAATGAACAACAAGTGGGACACAATTGTGAAGGTGACCAAAATGTATTGCTTATTTTAAGCTTTTTTTTAAAAATAAATAACTGAAAATTGGGGCGTGATATATTATTCGGCCCCTTTAAGTTAATACTTTGTAGCGCCACCTTCTGCTGCAATTCGCTTGGGCTATGTGTCTATCAGTTTTGCACATCGAGAGACTGAAATTCTTAGCCATTCTTCCTTTGTAAACAGCTGGAGCTGAGTGAGGTTGGATGGAGAGTGTTTGTGAATGGTAGTTTTCAGCTCTTTCCACAGATTCTCGATTGGATTCAGGTCTGGACTTTGACTTGGCCATTCTAACACCTGGATACGTTTATTTGTGAACCATTCCATTGTAGATTTTGCTTTATGTTTTGGATCATTGTCTTCTTGAAAGACAAATCTCCGTAACAGTCTCAGGTCTTTTGCAGTCTCCAACAGGTTTTCTTCAAGAATGGTCCTGTATTTGGCTCCATCTATCTTCCCATCAATTTTAACCATCTTCCCTGTCCCTGCTGAAGAAAAGCAGGCCCAAACCATAATGCTGCCACCACCATGTTTGACAGTGGGGATGGTGTGTTCAGGGTGATGAGCTGTGTAGTTTTTACGCCAAACAGATCGTTTGGCATTGTGCCAAAATAGTTTGATTTTGGTTTCATCTGACCAGAGCACCTTCTTCCACATGTTTGGTGTGTCTCCCAGGTGGCTTGTGGCAAACTTTAAACGACACTTTTTATGGATATCTTTGAGAAATGGCTTTCTTCTTGCCACTCTTCCATAAAGGCCAGATTTGTGCAGTGTATGACTGATTGTTGTCCTATGGACAGACTCTCCCACCTCAGCTGTAGATCTCTGCAGCTCATCCAGAGTGATCATGGGCCTCTTGGCTGCATCTCCGGTCAGTCGTCTCCTTGTTTGAGATGACATTTTTGAGGGACGGTGGGGTCTTGGTAGATTTACAGTGGTATGATACTCCTTCCATTTCAATATGATTGCTTGCACTGTGCTCCTTGGGATGTTTAAAGTTTTGGAAATCTTTTTATAACCAAATCCGGCTTTAAACTTCTCCACAACAGTATCACGGACCTGCCTGCTGTGTTCCTTGGTCTTCATGATGCTATCCGCACTTTAAAAAGAACACTGAGACTATCACAGAGCAGGTGCATTTATACAGAGACTTGATTACACACAGGGGGATTATATTTATCATCATCATCAGTCATTTAGGACAACATTGGATCATTCAGAGATCCTCAATGAACTTCTGGAGTGAGTTTGCTGCACTGAAAGTAAAGGGGCCGAATAATATTGCACGCCCCAATTTTCAGTTTATTCTTTTTTACAAAAGTTTAAAATAAGCAATAAATATCGTTCAACTTCACAATTGTGTCCCACTTGTTGTTGATTCTTTCCCATAACATTAAAATTTTTATCTTTATGTTTGAAGCCTGAAATGTGGGAAAAGGTTGAAAAATTCAAGGGGGCCGAATACTTTCACAAGGCATTGTATATTGATACCTGGATTTCTGTTGCGAACTTCTGTCAATCCTGTTTTAATAAACATTTGTATTCTCCTAATAGGAATCCTGGATAACCTTTTCATAGAACTGGGAATTGTGCAGTTTCTCTGTTATTCTTCCCAGAAATATACATTGATAAGTGTTCACTATTTACCTTGTGCCTACAGACTCTGTCCTTACAGACGCTATCAGCACTAACTAGACAATGTCACTAGGGAGAAGTCGCACTAAGTATAAGTTATACTCTTATTTTTTAAATATATTTAAGGAGGAATACCAGAGGAAATTCTGTATAAAAGCTTCCCCAGCAGAGTGTCTATAAAATTGGGAATATAATTATTTAGTAAAGCAAGCGTGCCAGGAGAGCCGGAAGGTACTCCATATTGGTCACGTCAAGAAACAAAAGGGCTTACGGAAAAAAGAGTCCATCTCCATCTGAGGACTTGTTGCAGTAAGTACGGTGAAATTGTGGAATAATTCACCAGCAATAAATGGATGTTTGTAAAAACGTATTGTTGGCCCTCTCGCTGGGACGGTGTAACCTCTATTATGTGGTCACCCATTAAGGTTGGGTGGTGCCATGCTTTATTCCTTTATTTCTTGCAGAACTATGGATGCTTCTGCAGTTTTATTAGTAATGTCACCTACTTGCGGGGATCCATTGGACCCAAAATGAAGGTAAGTGACGTCACCAATTACAGATAGTGGCCTGAACGTCCTGAAGCTATGATCTTCACAATACTAGGTAAAGGGGATCTCCCACAAACAAAATGTATCACCTAGCCACAAGATAGATAAATGTATTGGTGGGAGGGAGGTCAAGATGCTCAATTTATGGTCACTGGAGTCGAGATTTTCCCTTGAGACTGTGGGATTTTGGGGGCCCTTTTCTCATAATTGTTAGGCATCTGACCTGCAGGCAATCATGCATTTATTATCTATCCTAAGAAATATCCTTGTCCAATCCCTTTCTTATGTGCTGACGCCCCTTCAGAGTATTTTCCTTGATGGTGAAGCTCTTGGACATTCACTGAACCAGGTTTTTATCTGCTAGTATTTCAAATGCTTGAACCAACCCATAAAACATGCAAGTCCATGAGATTTTACTAATTGCACACAGACATGAACAAATTGTTACCGGCTTCCATTGGGTTTCATTGGCCACTTTTAGTTGTATCTCATATTCCAGTGTTATCCATCCACTTTTGACATCTGCCGACGCTGGAGGCTCCCACGTTAACTCAATGTCCATGCGTAAACGGGTGGCACTGACGTTGAGGACCGTCCAGTTCAGAGCGATTGGAGGGTCCGGTCTCACTGACAAAAAACAATGAAAGCTTGTATAAGTGTTCTGCAAAGCACAACAGACAGATCCTGGACACTCCTGTCACTTCGTGGAACTTTTTGGATTTTCAGAATTTCCATTTATCAAGGTATTTCGATTGGTGGTCAGATAGAGATGTTTCATTAAAGTCTATAGTGCAATTTAGAGTGCAGCACATATATAAGAGCTCTTTGCAGATCTGAAACCTCTGTCACTCCAGCTCTATTCACCACCCAGCACCGCTGCAGCCTCCTACAAATAGGTTTTCAGTATTATTTGAATATTAATAGGTTGTCCACTACTTTATTATCAATTAACACCTAGCCTAAGGATAAGCCAATGTATAACCGGTGGGGGGTTGACAATTGACACTGCCACCGATCAGCTGCTCCCAGTGTCAGCAGTGGCCAGAACTGCTCAGTTTTGGAGCTGAAAAGTGCAGCTCTGTCAACTCCATAGTGGCCGAGGCCAAGTACTGCACATTTGTCCTCTATGCATATCAATAGGATGTGCAGTACCCAGCTGCGGCCAATATGAAGTTGACAGAGCTGCACTGTGCAGTTCCGTAACGAAGTACCGTAGCTTTGGCCACCAATGACATCGTAAACAGTTGATTGCTGGGGGTGCCGATCCCCACCAATCGCACATTGATGACCTATCCTAAGGATAGGCAATCACAAAAAGTAGTGGACAAGTCTATAATTCAAACTATGATTTCTCAGTATGGCGTAATGGAGTAACGGACCCGCCATGTAAAGGTATTGCTGGACTTGTCTTTGAAAGAGTTACATGTGCATACAAATAGTTTAGGAGGTGAAATCCTGTGGATAATTCCCTTTATTTATTTATATTTTTATTTTTTTAAGCAAAAGCAGTACTTTGTGACCTATTAGAAGGATCCAAACTTTATCTATATAATATAGGAAGTATCTGTCTAGAAAAGGGCTGGAGAAAGTGCGGTTCACCGGCCACATCCAGTCCTCTGGCTGTTCCAGTCTGGCTCACGGACCAAGACAACTAAAGGGCTAAAAACAGTGGACTGCAGGTCGCACAGTGCCCTACGCCGAAGCCCACCCACCACAGCCCGCTTTCCGATGTCACCACAAGATGCTGATAGCGGTGAACATATTGCTGGAGGAGGGGCTGCTGGCTCCGTCTTTCACCAATCAGCATGAGGCACAGCAGATGTGATGATGTCACATCATCATGTGTGCTGTGCGGAGCGTCAGTGCATCGGAGGCCGGAGGAGAGCAGCAGGGGAACGGGAGCGACGTGAATACATGGTGGTTTTTTTCATGTGTATTGGATGTTTGCATGTATGTAGGAGGCTGTTAGGGGACTCATAATTTATAAAGCGGCTATGAGGGGGCTTAGAAATGTATTTAGGAGGCTATGTAAAGCTCAGAAATGTATATAGGAGGCTATGTGGGGGCTCAGAAATGTATACAGTATTAGCGGCTATGTGGGGGCTCATACTGTATATACAGTGCTATAGTGGGGCTCAAAGTATATAGGAGGCTATGTGGGGCTCCGAAAAGTATATAGGGGCTATATGGGGGCTTACACTGTATATAGAAGTCTAAGTGGGGCTTAATGTATATAGAGGGGTTATGTTGGAGCTCACACTGCATATAGAATGGCTATGTGGGGACTCACATTGTATATAGAGAGACAATGTGGGGACTCACACTGTATATAGTAAACTATGTAGGGACTCCCACTGTATATAGGGGTTATGTGAGGGCTCATCCTATATATACAGGGAGCTGTGTGGGGGCTCATACTGTATATAGCGGGATGTCAGAATACTTAATTCTGCTGAACATTAAGTGATACACTTAATATTAATATAAAATAAAAAAAAATAATATGTTAATATTAATATTGAGCAGAATTTATTTCAGCCTATTGATTTGGCCTCCACACCAGTCATGGTTTCTCTGTGGCCCCTCGGGAAGATTAATTGCCCTCCCATGTTCTAGAAGACTGACCTCACATCACTTCATAGGAACTATCCACTGAAGAAACCACAAACTAAGATTTTTAAGGCAAAAAGCCCAATTACATTTTCATATTTTAGGTATCTTGGCTCAAACATCGGACCTCTGTGAGATGGTGGACCTGTTTTAGCTTCTGGATGTAAAGAAAAATGGTTGAATTTATTGACGACTAATAGATGTCTGGAAGATAGCGAGGAATGAAAACAAAAATATGTAAAAAACTGGACTACTTAAACATCAATAGACAAAACCCTAGGATAGAGACAAACAAATACCCTGCAGTTTGTCAGTAAATAGTTCATGTAAATAACATAGACCACTTAGTTTACACTATTTTGACCAAAAGAGAGCAAAAGCCAACCTATTATGAACAGATATATCTAATCAGGATGGTCCTAACGCTAGGGTCTCACCTTGCTATGGGCCAGCAAGCCTCAAAACAGACGAGGGCAGAGCAGGACCCAGACCTGATTGTTATATAGCTTTCCACAGCTGTTAACAGTTAGGTGTTCCGGCCCATTTTTTGGATCTATACATTAATGCTTACCGATATCATCGACTGTGAAGGAATACTCATCATAGGTGATATTCTCACTGACAAGCCGGACTAGATATGCCACCCAAACAGAGGTGTGCTCTTTACTGAAGTAGCAGCTATTTTCTCCGGCAGACACTTTGTCGGGACAATCAGTCCAATTTATACCACTAAAGACAAGAGGAAAAAGTTACAAAAGTTATAACCTATGATTCTGTTAGTGATACGATAGGAAAAATGGGAGGCTGTCCACTCGCCTCAGCTGTCTATATTGAGAAATACACCATGAAATTAAAAATCTGGAGCTTTTCTTAGAACCCCACTTAATAATTCCTCCTGGAAGGGTATGTATACATTGACAACTAGGTGTTACCAGTTAGTTTTGGGTCACTACAGTCTTAAACTGTCCAAACAGCGCTAATTAAAGGGAACCCGTTACCAGATTTGGTCCTATAAGCTGCGGCCACCACCAGTGGACTCTTATATACAGCATTCTACTCTGCACTTATGCCATAAATTAGTAGTGTAAGGATATGGACACCTTTGTGGGCATTTCTTTACTTAAATGCACGCATCCCGCCCCCAACAAAAAAGAAAAATACATTTTGCAATAGTGTTTCATTCATAATTTTGGGACAATTTGGCTTCTCCAGACTTTATGTATCACAGTGCATAGTAGATTGCAGAATGAGTTAACATATAACTCAATCAGTGAGCTCATCTGATGGCAGGATCTGTGTACTTTATATTTTTTTATTGAATAACCATCTTGGCTGATAAGTGTCTAAATCAAAGTCTGTAACCAATCATCAAAGTAGAGGAGTTCACAAAAAGCCTGACAAGGGTAAGAGACCCTGCCATTAAACAAGCTCACTGACGGATCCTCTCTCAGTTCACTATGCAGTGAACTGCATTCTGCAATCTATATATTGTGATACACAAAGGTTGTAGAAGTCAAAGTTAACATTTTAGCAAGAAACTATATTGAAAATGATTTTTAGCCAAAAACGCATACATTTAAAAATGAACCTGGAAATATGCTATTAACCTGCAGATATGGGGATAATAGCATTCTGAACCTGCCCGGCGCCTGCACAGTAAACCCCACTGCCAGGAGGAAAAGAACTTTAAACCTCCTGGCAGCTTTCCGGTTCCAGTCATAGGGACGGTGCTGGCACGGGTTCAGTCACCGCTCTGTGTATGGAGAGCACCGCACTAACTGACAACCGCTCAGCATTAGAGTGAGGTATGCCGCCCCCACATCAGCAGCCGGGCTGCTCGGATCCGGATCCGTGGTGGCTCCGGACCCGGGGGTCGGGGTCGTGCGGCCACTCAAATAAAAATATTTACATGGGGCTGTTTGGTTAAAGTTCGTGACGCCACCCATGGTGTGTGGTAAAGGTGAAGTACCACCGCTGCAGCTGGGAGTACCCGGTGGCGATGGAGTGGGCAGCCAGGTGTTTAACCCCTCCACGGGTAGGGGGAATGCCCCGGGACTCAGTGATGGTGACAGGGATGTGCCGTTGGGGATGTAAGGGTCACTTATGTACTCACTCAGTCCAAAGAATTCTGACACCGACAACTTGGTAAACCTAAGTTCTTAACACCACTGCCGCCTGGGGTAGCATGTTCGGGTCCCGTTCCTGCTGGTGTTGCCTGATGATCTGTGACCTTTCCCTTGGCATACTGTTCTCTTCTTGTTTGGCCCCAACAGCCTGAAACTAGTCGGGTCCCGCTCCCTGGTATGGCTAACTGTGGGAGCTTGCGCTCAGGGTTCACGCTTGGGATTTCTTGGACCATTTTTAGTGGAAAGTCCTATCCCCCTCGTTGCGCTATTACCCCGATTTTGGAGCGGGTGGAGAGCAGATCTTGAAGGCTCCGTGCTCATCGGGTAAATTGTCAAGTTGCCTGAAGCTACTCCCTGATCTAGGGTCGACGTACCCCATCGTGCCCTGGCCCCAGCCCAGTGATGGTACAAGGCCGTCAGCTGCCCTCCTCGACAATACCGTGCCCCTTGTCACGATGCCCTGCGACCGGGAGTCCAGCTCCTATTAGGCCAAGACCACTGTCTGCTACCTAGTACTTTCAAGTAGCCCAGCTCCTGACCTCCTCTCACTTCCTGTCTCTGACTATCACTGCCTACTCCTGACACACCTGACCCCCCCCTTAAGCAACCCCCCAAGTTGGCGGCCCTATTCCACTTAGGCCGTCCACTGGTGTGTCTGGTGGGTGTGGTGCAGAGTGTTCCTAGGATTTTATTTAGCTGCTGTTGGCAACACCATTGGTTGGGGACCCACAACCAAGGAGGAGGTGGATATTGTACAGAAGGGAAGATTGCACAATACCCTGTGACGACCTGATAGGCCAGGGCGTCACAATGCCGCCAGTCAATGCGGGTGGTGTGGTTACAGCCACCACTCTCCATACACAGAGCAGTGACTGAACCCGCATCAGCGATGCCCCCTGTGACTGGAACCGACACGCTGTCGGGACCATTAAGGTTCTTTTCTTCTCGGCAGTGGGGTTTAATGTGCAGGCGCCGAGCAGGTTCAAATTGCTATTATCATGCAGATTAACCCTATATCTGCAGGTCAATAGCATTTTTCCACATGACAGGTTCCCTTTAAATAAAATTCCCCCAAAATATAAAACTAAAAACTGCTAAAAAGACATAAAAAAAAAGATAAAAGTATCGTACGATCTCATATACTGCAGTTTGAGCGAGCCAGATAAGTTATAGAAATTTCCATAAGTCCAATGACATGTGAATGTCTCCTGCTGTGGCGAGCGGCACTTTGTGATAGTGGGCCATCCAGAAGGATCTGTAAAAAAAAAATAGACAAACAATATAAAAGCTAGTTGAAATTAAGATTTCATTTTTTCCAATATATTACACAGGCAAAAAAAAAATAAAAAAAAATCAAACCACAGATGCCTATAAATTAAGTTCTGCATAATAATACAAAATGACAGGGAAAAGTATCGAACAGGCTTACTGCAATGTATTTAATACTTCATACAAAAGCCTTTGTTGGTGATGACAGCTTCAAGACATTTTCTGCCATTTTCAAGACTAGTCACCTGCATTGCTCAGGTGTGATTTTTGTGACATTCTTCTACACAATCACTCTTCAAATCCTGAAGGTTCCGTGTGCTCCTTCTATGCATTCTGAGCTTTAGTTCCTTCCATAAATTTTCTATTGGATTCAGTTCAAGTGATTGGCTAGGCCATTCTAGCAGCTTTATTTTCTTTCTCTGAATCCATTTGAGAGTTTCCTTGGCTGTGTGTTTAGGATCATTGTCTTGCAGAAATGTCCACCCTCGTTTCATCTTTATTATCCTGGCAGCAGATTTATACCAAGAATGTACATTCATCCTTCCTTCAAGTATGTGAAGTTTGCCAGTACCGTATGCTGTAAAACAGCCCCCACCATGATGTTCCCATCTCCAAACGTCATTGTTGGCATGGTGTTTTTGGGTTGATATGCAGTGCTTTTTGGCCTCCAAACACGGTGTGCATTTTGGCATCCAAAGAGTTTCAATTCAGACTATATTTTCCCAATATTTCACCACAGGATTCTCTAAATATTGCTGAACAAACTTTAAACACTCTTGAACATACTTTTTGTTCAGCAATTGAGTCTTGCACGGTGAGCGTGAATACAGGCCATGGAGGTGGAGTGCACAGTTTTCTTTGAAACAATTGTACTTGCTGAATCCAGATCTTTCTGTAGCTCTCCACAGGTGTTGCTTGGCTTTTGGACAACTCCTCTGGTATTTCTTTTCACTCCTCTGTCTGAAATAGATAGAAATAGATAGACAGGGATCACCTGGTCGTGGCGAAATGATCATAGAATCATAGAATGATAAGAGTTGGAAGGGACATCATGGGCCATCGGGTCCAACCCCCTGCGAGTGCAGGCGTTCCTAAATCATCACAGCTATATGTTTATCCGATTTCCATTGATGGAGACCTCACCACCTCCCGTGGTCGCCTGTTCCACTCCCAGACTGCCCTCACTGTCAGAAAGATTTTCGGGACTCCGGAGATTCATTCTCAGGATCAGCAATCCCCGAATTTGTGAACTCCACTGTGAAATAACGCAGCCTCAAAACGTAAGCCATCAACATGGACAACCAGCGATATTGCAATTAATTGTGAACATTTTGTTGTCATGCAGTATTTGCCACTTTTTCTTAATAAAAAAAATACTGCAAACATTGATTATTTTTACTGCTATCCATGAAATATTACATGTTTTTTTCATGTCCTTTTGTACAGGTCCTCGGTTGTTGACAGCAGATGAGATTCTGGGGACGGAGGTGGTATGTGCTAAAAAAATAAGAGAAAATTTGTTAACTCTATTGAGCTTTTTCCATGTAAATATTTTTTTCAATTTTCAGTTCTTATTTCCTCTTTGAAGGCAGCTAATGAGCACATGCATAATCATAGCAGACAGGTCACTGCCTCTTACAAAATCAACATATTCTTCCATAGTGTCCTGTGCTACTTTTGTCTCATTTTTTTGTTTTTATTCTGAAGCAATTCTAACTTTTTCACCTGTTATCACATTATAGCCCTGGCCATATACAGCTATCCTACTAATCAGGCGATCACTGCCTTCTATACAAAAATTCATCTCCTGCTGTTGTGAGCTTTAAAATTTATATTATCATTTCTGATAAACCCAAGGGAGTGTTACCAGAGATTTATCTCTGGGGTGTCTTCTTTTTCCTCTACACAGACAATTACCAATCATAAACCAGAGGCATAATACAGGGGGAAAAATGAACATGTCCCCATAAAGGTCAGAAGACAGGCATTCTCCTTTGTAAGATGTAACAATAGACAACCTTCCTCCAAGTCCTGATTTCTGCACCTAATGTGTAGAATACAGCAGAGCTGAGTGTAATTACAAACACCTCCAGCTTTCATCTCATAGCAGTAAATGGGTAGGGATGGGGAATAGAGAAAAGGTGAGTGTGATTACAAACACCTCCAGCTTTCATCTCATAGCAGTAAATGTGTAGGGATGGGGAATAGAGAAAAGGTGAGTGTGATTACAAACACCTCCAGCTTTCATCTTATAGAAGTCAGTGTGGGGGTTGGGGGAGTACAACAGAGCTGAGAGAAGAGGTGCACCTGTAATATGTGTTTGTAACTAGAGATGAGCGAACCTTTGGAGATTTGGTTTGCCAGCAGCTATCAAACAAAACCTTTACTGGTTCGAACTTGGCCCGAGCCCGGTTTAAAAACACTGATTAGCAGTTTGAGTCTCCGCCCACATATTGCAAGCCATAAACAGATTGATTCTGGGGGAGGTTGGGTAGGCTTTTAATTTTTTGTTGTTGTTGCACACTACATGTGATCATGCTGTTGTTACTGCCAGTGTGTGCCATCCAAACACTGCAAGAAGCTTGCACACGGCTGAGCATCAAGCCCACCTAAGCACAGCGATGCTTGCATGAGTGGAATTCGCACGTAAAGGATCCAAACCCGAACTCTGTTTTTTATGTCGGTGTTCAGTTTGAAAACCAAACCTCGGGTTCGCTCATCTCTATTTGTAATCACGCTCAGCTCTGCTGTAATCTACACAGTAGCTGCTGAGAACAGAGCTAGCTATCATTACATCTCACAGGAGAAAGCATGTACTTCTAAACCAATGGGGCAGGGAGCCTTTTTTTCCCTGGTTGATGCCGCTTGCTTATGATTGGTCAACATCATACAAGGGAAGAAGTACACACCCCCCAGAGACAAATCTCTGGTATCGCCCCCTTGAACTTATCATAAACCTAAATTTTACAAGCTAATATCTCAGCAATGGAGAGGGCAAATTAAAAAAGTAAAAAAAAGAGCTCTGCAGCCTCTAATCTAACATGTGGCCAATTTAACATGCTCACACAGGTGAAAGGACCTCTTTAAAATCTACAGAAAATTATTGTGAAGTTTACACAGCATTTGTTTCGGGCAATTTTGGCTTTTTTTTCTGTTGTTTTTTTTATACAATAGGACTTGAAAAATAGCACAAAATATATTTGTTTTAAATGTTATTTTACCAACCATTATTAAAAACGCTTGTGACAACATTTGAAACTTGTACTTTTAGTTAGAAACCCTTTAAATTGCTGAGAAACAGTGTACATAAAAAGTAGCCCTTAACTAAACAAATTTCATTGATCAATGGATAAACATAAATCTTGAAAAAAATATAAAAAGTTGCATTGTGCACTATAATTGCATCAAACCTGGACCCTTCAGTATATATTTGAGGGAGTTTTACCAATATCGGTGATTATGAAGGACTATTTATCAAGGATGTTTTCACTAATATGGCGGACTTCATATTCTACCCTAGTCGCAGAGTGATTTTAACTGAAAAAGCGGCTATTTTCTCCGGCAGTCACATAATATGGAAAATAATCAGCCAAGTGTCAAGATGATCATAGGCATTAGATAGCGGACAGCTCAATGGGCTTATGGGGAAAAGATCAATGGCTGCCAAGCAACTCTGACACCACTGACTACGGGCACATGAAATCCAATGTAATTAAGGTGTTGTCAATGAATGCCTACAATGTCAATGTCTAAAAGCTTTATTGGGTTCCTCTCTTAGGCCCTGTTCACATCTCAGTCTGATTTTATCGAGCACCTACAATACAGACCAAAAGTTTGGACACACCTCATTCAAAGAGTGTTATTTATTTTCTTGACTCTGAAAATTGTAGATTCACATTGAAGGCATCAAAACTATGAATTAAAACATGTGGAATTAAATACTTAAAAAAGTGTGAAGCAACTGAAATTATGACTTATATTCTAGGTTCTTCAAAGTAGCCACCTTTTGTTTTGATTACTGCTTTGCACACTCTTGGCATTCTCTTGATGAGCTTCAAGAGGTAGTCACCGGAAATGGTTTTCCAACACTCTTGAAGGAGTTCCCAGAGATGCTTAGCACTTGTTGGCCCTTTTGCCTTCACTCTGCGGTCCAGCTCACCCCAAACCATCTCGATTGGGTTCAGGTCTGGTGACTGTGGAGACCAGGTCATCTGGCGTAGCACCCCATCACTCTCCTTCTTAGTCAAATAGCCCATACACAGCCTGGAGGTGTGTTTGGGGTCATTGTCCTGTTGAAAAATAAATGATTGTCCAACTAAACGCAAACCAGATGGAATAGCATGCCGCTGCAAGATGCTGTGGTAGCCATGCTGGTTTAGTATGCCTTCAATTTTGAATAAATTCCCAACAGTGTCACCAGCAAAGCACCCCCACACCATCACACCTCCTCCTCCATGCTTCACGGGGGGAACCAGCCATGTACAGTCCATCCGTTCACCTTTTCTACAAAGACACGGTGGTTGGATCCAAAGATCTCAAATTTGGACTCATCAGACCAAAGCACAGATTTCCACTGGTCTAATGTCCATTTCTTGTGTTCTTTAGCCCAAATAAGTCTCTTCTGCTTGTTGTCTGTCCTTAGCAGTGGTTTCCTAGCAGCTATTTTACCATGAAGGTCTGCTGCACAAAGTCTCCTCTTAACAGTTGTTCTAGAGATGAGAAGGAATGTCCAAACCTTTGGTCTGTACTGTATGCTATGAAAGCCGATCGCCTCCTTTACTATGACCGTTCCTACATGGTACTACAAATTCAGGTGCATGGGATATCACGACGACAACCCCTGTTCTCACCACACTGTTTGTTTTCTGCCCCAAAAATATCACCCAAAAAGATAGTTCATAATATAAAAAGAGATTATTTTATACCTGCATGCTCTTTAACAACAGTTATACTTATTACTCACCCTTTGGTTCGAGAGCGGACACAAACACTGGGATCATGAGCTCCTCGCTGAATTCTCCAAACTCCTCGTTCCCATGCAGTCTGCAACGAACTCGCAGCAAATACTCTTTTTCAGCTTTTAAACCGTACACTGGTAAATAGGTTGTGGTTACCACATCGTACTGCAAGAAATAATAGCTGTCATGGCCATTTGTTCATCATTTGTCGTTCAAGCATAAAGGCAGCTTGGCAATGTCTGCACAGAACACCCCCTGCTGTAATGCATGGTCATAGATGTGGTGTCTACACCACCATTGGTGGACACTGAGAGGAAAGGGTCCATGTGCAAGAACAATATATGGGCCCTTTTCAGCCTAAGAGCTCATTAAAATGTACAATTTTGCCTGGTTTGGTAGTAGAAATGGGCCCCTTTACTTTTTGGGCCCCTGGTTGCACCAATGGTATGTCCATCACTGGTCTACACCAACCACTGTATGACCTAGCTGCTTGGAATATGTATTTTTCATAAGAAAATTAACCTTTTGCAAAAGATAGCCGATCGAATGTAAATTCTATGTATCCCAAGTGAAACCATTTGCAACCCTACGGCTCGAATTCCATTCCGCGGCCAACCAGCTCAACAACAAATCTTTACCAGGAAACTTCTCAATGTGGTAGCTCAATCTCGTCCCTGATCCTCCATATTATTTTATGCAGGATATAAACCTAGAGAAGATGGTCTTGGAAAAAAAAAGTCCAGGGGCATATAGAGTAAAGGCCGCTTTACACGCTGCGATATCGTGACCGATATCGCTAGCGTGCGTACCCGCCCCCATCGGTTATGCGACATGGTCAAATCGCTGCCCGTGGCGCACAACATCGCCCAGACCCGTCACACTACTTACCTGCCCTGCGACGTCGCTGTGACCGCCGAAACGCCTCCTTTCTAAGGGGGAGGTTCGTTCAGGGTCACAGCTGCTTCACTGAACCGCCGCCCAATAGAAGCAGAGGGGCGGAGATGAGCGGGACGAACATCCCGCCCACCTCCTTCCTTCCGCATAGCCGGCGGAAGGCAGGTAAGGTGAGGTTCCTCGTTCCTGCGGTGTCACACGTACCAATGTGTGCTGCCGCAGGAACGAGGAACAACTTCGTTACTGCTGCAGTAACGATATTCGAGAATGGACCCCCATGTCACCAATGAGCGATTTTGCACGTTTTTGCAACGATGCAAAATTGCTCAAAGATGTCACACGCAACAGCATCGCTAAAGCGACCGGATGTGCGTCACCAATTCCGTGACCCCAACGAGTTCGCTTGGGCGATGTCGCAGCATGTAAAGCGGCCTTAGGGGTAAGTTCACACATTGCAGATTTGCTTCGGACACTTTTTGCGAGAAATCTGTGGTTATCTTCGACAGATCTTGCTGCAGATTTTCCTGAGGCTTATTTTAAGAATATGGCGCATCCTGGCCTCCTGTGTCCGCGGTCCACCCATGTGGTCTCTACAGGATCTGAATGGCTGTATCTGTCATGTGGCATGGAGCATCTGTAGGGAAAGCCGCAATGTGCAAAGACTGGTATTCAAGAAATCACTGATAGAGGTATTTTTTTCATTTTGCTTTTATTTTAATTAGGGCTTTTCTTTTAACACCTTCCCTTGTATGTTGCATATTTATTGCGGATTTTAGCCACCCATTCTTGTCAATAGAGAAAATCCGGAATAAATCTCCATTATTGACGCAGGTGAAATTGAAATGCTGTGAACTGAAAAATCAGTAAAACAGATCAATTTCCGACCTGGAAATAAGAGCAACACACAGCTGCAATTAGAAACATCTCAAACACTTTTCTACAACTCTCTCCGAAAATCTGTAAGTCAGGTCCACAAAAAACACATTTCATCTGAACATACCCTAATGGTAGCAATAACCAAAGGGAAAAGGGGCATCCTACAGTGTGATCTAAATTTTTGATCTAGTTATTAATGTATGCCATGATTGTACATCAGTGTTTTTTTTGTTTTCAGAAGAGGGAGTATAATTCTGCAAAACGCGTTGAATAATAAAATCACAAATTCATCTTCAACTGATCGTCTTCTTGATCCACACGGCAGCTCGGATTAACCCCTTTCCTTGATTCACTCTACGCAATGGTTGTTAGTACCCATAGATTTACTATGTACAATGACGACCCCAGGTTAAAGGGATTTGTCTACTACTGGACAACCTCTTCTTAACCACTCAAGTGTCCATCATAAGAGAAAAGCACTTGATACCTAAGTCACATGTGTTGACATGGTTGGAACGGAACTGCATTGGGCAGTAAGTATCAAACTTTTTTATTTTACGATGACACTGCAGCAATTAAAAAGGTTTATAGCCACACTCCAGTGTTTTTATTATTTCAACATTGGACTGGTGTCAGTAATGTCTGTACCCTGCCTCTAGTTATATACTTTCCAGCCACCGTCTTCTACTTTCAGCTTCGTTTTGGTCATCTTCTGGTAGTTGTGACCTGCAGTGTTTGCTGGGTGAGCTGGAGTTATCGTAATTTCTCAGTGTAAGTCTATGAGAGCCAGAACGAGGCCCTCAAAGACTTACACTGAGAGCTTGTGACCGTTACCCCTGAATTACAGCCAATCAAAATCTGTGGTCACAATATGGTGGATCAGGACCAGAGCAGTGCCGGGAAGAGCAGATACTGGTGGCTGGTATTTTACTAGGATCAGGAAAACTTCGATTAGTGATACCACTCCAGAGATGAAGTTTAAAAAAAAAAAGGCTTGAGTAGTGCTTTCACGAAGATTAAGCTACAATTTAAAGGAGTTTTCCTACTATTAGTGATGGGCGAGCGTAATTGCCACTGTTCGCCATTTGATCGAGCATTGAAGTTTAAAAATTCTCAAGTTTCCCAATGACTTCCAATATACTCGGTACTCAAGTTGCACACGATCAACCCGATGTGGTGAGAACGCTCGCTCATCATTAACTATTACTGTATAGAAAGCTGCTGCACCTTCACAATCTGTACAATGAATGGGCCCATCCTGTTGGACCTGGTACATCTGTGCATTACATTAAAGGGAACCTGTTACCAGTTTTTCGGCCTATAAGCTGCGGCCACCACCAGTGGGCTCTTATATATAGCATTCTAACATGCTATAAATAAGAGCCCAGGCCGGGGGTATAACATAAAAAACACTTTATAATACTCACCTAACGGTCGCTCTGCGGTGGATTTGAGTCAGATGGGCGTGTCCGATGCGGCGCCTCCTCTTTCGGCCATCTTCGTCCTCCTTCTGAAGCATCTGTGCATGATGCATCCTTCGTCATACACACTCGCTGGTTTAGCGCAGGCGCACTACAATACTTTGATCTGCCCTGCTCAGGACATATCAAAGTACGCCTTGTGCAGGACCTCAATGCTGGCGAGTGTGTATGACGTCAGACCCATCATGCACCCCGGCTTTAGAAGAAGGACGACAAAGATGTCCAAAAGAGGCGGTGCCGGCACCGGAGAATGGAGACGCCCATCTGACTGAAATCCACTGCAACACAACAGTTAGGTAAGTATTATAAAGTGTTTTTTACATTCTACAGAGCGGCCTGTGCTCTTATATACAGTATGTTAGAATGCTGTATATAAGAGCCCACTGGTGGAGGCCGCAGCTTATAGGCCGAAAAAGTGGTGACAGGTTCCCTTAAAGACACCATTCATTTTAATAGAAACCAGATTTCTGAAATCTCATGCACATGCTGATTATTTTGAACCTTCAAATCTGCAGCATAACAGTTCTTTCAGGATTTTTACTGCTTTTTTTCACCCATTCAATTTAATGGGGCAACAAATGCAAATAAAAACATAAAAATGCATGCAAAACCGAGGCACAAAAAAGAGCGTAATTTACACAGCACAAAAACGTCCATTTCAGAAGTATAATATAAAATTCCACATTTATTGGAAAAATAAAAACAGCATAAAATAAATTCCTCCGATCAATGCGTTTCAGACACATTGCATAGCATACAGCTATCAGCATATGATACACATAGTGGACTATCAGTTGTATCCCATGATGATCATGACTAAGGACGATTGTGTCTGAAACGCGTTGATCGGAGGAATTTATTTTATGCTGTTTTTATTTTTCCAATAAATGTAGAGTTTTATATTATACTTCTGAAATGGACGTTTTTGTGCCGGGATCCACCCTCTATTGATTGTCTTCGGCCCCCTTCTTCCAGCGAGCACCGTCCAGATTCTCCTCTAAGAATTTCTCCTGTTTTCGTGAGCTGAATTACACTGTCTTCTGTAATTTACACAGCGTTTTTCCTGCCAACACCCTGGTTTTTGCAACAGAAAAATCTGCTACACACACACATACCCTGAGTGTAGTCCCAGTAATAGGAGCTGCTATAGCACCGAGGTGCGTCAGCTATCATGTTGACATCTGCTGTATCTCTATATATAAAACTGATAACAAAATGTAATTGTCGCGGGCAAAGGAGCTGCGCTCACCCACTGCTCGGGTCCGGCTGCTGCTGCTCGGTGGTGGCTCGAGCGGTGGGCCGGATCCCGGGGACTCGAGCGGCGCTCCTCGCCCGTGAGTGAAAAGGGGGAATGGTTGTAGGGATTTATTGTCCGTGACACCACCCACGGTTGTGGTGAGGTTGTGACACCACCGCTGCTCTGGACGGGGATTCCGGGAGCGATGACAGGGAGTAGCTTGGATGTTGTTTTTCCCCTCCGTGGGTAGGGGGGGGGTTGGTTGTCCCGGGGCCCGGTGAGGGGAGGATGGCAGGTGGGTTACGGGACCTGGTGAGGTGCAGGGTCGCGGGGGCAGCATGGTGCCGCACGGCACAGTGGTACTCACTCAGCCAATGATGAATACAAAGTCTCCGTTAAAACAAACGGCTGGATGGACGGGTCCCACAGACGGCTGCGGTGGTTCTTCTCCCGGTAGGTTGGCGGTGACTGCCTTTCCCTGCACCTGTGTTGTGTTCTCGGTTCTGGTGGCTTCCCACCGGTAACCCGCTCCCCAGCTTGGATGGAGGCTGAAGGAGCCCCTTTTGCCCGCAGGCTCTGGCCCTGGGAGCCTTGGCGGTGACTGTACTTCCCTTCACGGTTTGAGCTGTTGCCTTCAATCGGGTCTTGACTGCTGGGAAACCCCGGAGGTTCCCTTCGCTAACAGATTTGACCGGTTTTACGGCGACTCCAAGCCTGGTCGGGGTCCGTAGGCCCTGCCGAATGGTGCTGGCTTCTCTTTGCTCCCCGATCCGGTACCGGCGGGCCACCGCCCGTCCCCGGTCCTTACGGTTCACGTCAATCAGCCTCTCCTGCAGACGGTCACCACCGTCTGCCAACCCTGCTGTATGTGCCCGGGCCACGCACCAGGACACGGTCAGTCTCCTCCACTGCCACTTCACTCTTCCACTCTAAAACTCATCTGACCTCCTTTTCCCGCCTCCAGGACTGTGAACTCCTCGGTGGGTGGGGCCAACCGCCTGCCTCCACCCCCTGGTGTGGACATCAGCCCCTGGAGGGAGGCAACAAGGATTTTTGTCTGACTTCGGTGTGCCTAGCCGGGGTGTGGGGTGTGTTGTTGCAGTACCTGTGACGACCTGGCTTGTCCAGGGCGCCACATAATCATTATCATCTTCCCCCTCATGTACAATGACATTTCATCCCTTACCGAGCTCCACTCCTTTTCCGTGGCCTCTTTCATTTGCACCTCATATTCCAGGAACATCGTCGTGGTGGATGAAGGAGGAGGCTCCCATGTTACGTGGATGTCCAGCCGTGAATTATTCTCACCGATGTTCTGAAGAGACCAGCTCAGAGACACCGGGGGATCTGGTTCAACTGCAAAAAAATACAAAACAAGGATATGGAAAATCAAAACTATATAGGAGCTCGGACGATAGAGGATTGTCATCATTGACTCTTAGCTGGCTTGTGCCTTTGTAGTATGGCATGGGGTACTACCGAGGCACTTTACTTATTCTTCACAATATAAGAACACGCTGTTCTTCATTTTTGGAAATTTTCCAAACCAAATTGAAAAAGAACATAAGTGGCTTGTTTTTATAACACCCACTGAGCCTTTGTATCAAAGACATTTGTTGTTACTAAAGCCCTAATCCTTGGATAACGCCGATCGAATATCCTCAGTAGTTGTCATTGCTTGTCTGATACATACCACCAACACTGATCTCGTAGACATTGGGTGGATCTCAATGAATACCTGTATGTGTGCTGTAACCAGGGATAAGCAGATCCGAACTTTAACGTTTGGTGTTCGTACCAAACACAGACTTTACACAAAAATCAGTTACGGGTTCGGAGGCTTTATGGATGCAAACCACTCAAGTGAGCAGCGCTGTGCTTGGGTTCGCTCAGCCCAGAGAGAGCAGCTTGCAGTGATCGGCTCTCACTGGGGGTAACAACATTGTGATCAAATGTAGTGTGCATCAAATCAAACAAGGGAAAACCTCAGGCACCCTCCCCTAGGAAGTGTGTATGGCTGGCTGTATGTGGGTGGAGACCCAAACTGCCCAATCCGTGACTTTCAATGAAATTTGGATCAAGTCCAGGTCCAGAACAAAACTTTACATAAAGTCCGGCTGACCCCGCAGAACCTGAACTTCCATGGGTCTGCTCATCTCTAGCTATTACAGCTATTCAATTTAGTTGCAATGTAGATTTTAATCGGTTAAGTGGTTACATAATCCATTCTCAAATCTTCTATCAGATTTCCAAGTTAATTCTGATTCTTTCATTTAAGACTTTTATCGATTAGCTACATGGAAGAAATTCTACACCCCCCATTCCCACCACTTCTTGTATAATGCTTAGTTTCCCCTGCCACTTCTCCCAGAATGTAGGTGATTGCTATGATCGTCTTAGCTCCAAGGACAAAAGGGATTGTTGCAAAGTGGACAACCCCTTTAAGTGGATTTTAAATTACTATAATCTTGGTGGGTTGATTTTACTCTTTTCTAACTAAAATAGTGTCAACTAAGTGCTCTATCTTATTTATATGTACTATTTATTTACTTACTACAAGGTATTTGCTCTTTGTTTTTATCCTAGGTTTTGTCTATTCAAAATCTATGAGACTAATGCCAGCGTCACACGGTACGATATATCGTGCGATATGTCGTCGGGGTCACGTCGTTAGTGACGCACATCCGGCATCGTTAGACATATCGTACCGTGTGACACCTAGGAACGACTGTGAACGAGCAAAAATACTCACCTTATCGTTGCTCGTTGACACGCGGTTCATTTTCAAAATCTGTGCTCCGGTTGTTCGTCGTTCCCGTGGCAGCACACATCGCTCCGTGTGACACCTTGGGAACGACGAACACAGCTTACCTACGTCTCGCCGGCAATGCGAAAGGAAGGAGGTGGGCGGGATGTTACCATCCCGCTCATCTCCGCCCCTCCGCTTCTATTGGTCGGCCGCAGTGTGACATCGCTGTGACGCCGAACGTCCCTCACCCTTCAGGAAGTGGATGTTCGCCGCCCACAGCGAGGTTGTCCGGGAGGTAAGTACGTGTGACGGAGGTAAACGACTTTGTGCGCCACGGGCAACTAATTGCCCATGGCGCACAAACGACGGGGGCGGGTACGATCGCACGTGCGATCGCACGATAGATTATGCCGGCGTCACACGGGACAAAGCAGGTTTTACACGCTACGATATCATTAATGATTTATCGTCGGGGTCACGTTGTTTGTGATGCACATCCGGCGTCATTAACGATCTCGCAGTGTGTGACACTTATGTGCAACCTAAAACGATTGCAAAAGCGGCCAAAATCGTTTGCCGCGGAGAGGTCGTCCTGAAACAAAAAATCGTTCTCTTCTAATTAGCGATGTTGTTCGTCGTTCCTGCGGCAGCACACATCGCTATGTGTGACACCGCAGGAGCGAGGAACATCTCCTTACCTGCCTCCACCGCCAATGCGGAAGTAAGGAGGTGGGCGGGATGTTTACGTCCCGCTCATCTCTGCCCCTCCGCTTCTATTGGACGGCTGCCATGTGACGTCGCTGTGACGTCGCACGACCCGCCCCCTTAGAAAGGAGGCGGATCGCCGGCCAGAGCGACATCACAGGGAAGGTAAGTCCGTGTGACGGGATTATGCGAGGTTGTGCGCCACGGGCAGCGATTTGCCCGTGTCGCACAACCGACGGGGGCGGGTACAATCGCTTGCGATCTCGCTATCGAGATCGCAGCGTGTAAAGCCCGCTTTACGAGCTAGCTGACCATTGTACTTAGCTATCTCTGTCAGTGTTATAGACATTAAATGGGGCAGCAGAGCATGCAAGTGACCACCACTCCATTAAATTTGGCAACACAGGTCCCAATTTCCTGTAATCAGCCATAATTTCGGCAGTCGGGCCCCCACCGATCTGATGTAAGCAATTTCCCCTTACAATAAACACTAAGTAGCAAGCACTTACCAATCCCTTTGATTGTGACGTAATATACATGAGACGTTGCATTTTCACTAAGAAGGCGTAAGAAATATTCCGACTGTTCAGACGCGTGGTCCTTACTGAAGAAGCAGCTGTTTTCTCCCCCAGATGTGCTGTCGGGACAGTCCCTCCAGTTCCTGTCACTTAGGGTGAGAAAATACAATATTATCAAACCACCGGCTGCTATTACAGCTCCCGGCTCTATGTTACAGCTAATGAAAAGGGAAATAATACACAAAACACAATACATAGAAATCACAATACCTCGTCCTATACTGCAGCTTTACACGGTCCGTTCCATTGCTGAGATCTCCACGACTCCAGTGGCATGTAAACGTCTCCAGCTCTGCCGAGCGGCATCTTATCACTTGTGGCCATCCTGATGGAACTAAAAATGAAAAAGAAAAGAAAGTGTTCTAAACATGAACCACAGAGGTGCAAGGACCAGATAAGCAAATAGACCTCAAACTCGGACCTCAGACTTGATGGACACATGGAGTCCATGAAGCTTCCCTCTGCTGATATCCAGAACAGTTTCTACTGGTTACTAAATATATGATATTGGCTCAGCACATGTAATCAGACAGCAGAATTCTGTGTGGACAGAGACCCTGATTCCAGTGATGTGTCACTTAGTTTACTGGGTGCAGCAGTTGTAGTACAATCACAGTTTTCTCTGCTGCAGATCTAGCAGAGCTCAGAATGCTGATCCCTGTATAACTCCACCCACACCACTGATTAGCAGCTTTCTGTGAATATTATATAGTGACAGAAGGCTGTCAGTGGTGGGGGCTAGGATGTATGAGACACTTAGACTTATAAGCTAATGACACAAGAGCGTATGGCATCATTATGCTAATGATCCCCGAATCCCGTGTGTAAGCGATCAGATCACAGTTTCAGAGGAGGAGGGACCAATCTCCCCATCTCCTCCATTGTCAGCCTGTGCATATGTATATCGCACTGCACTCCGGTGTCATCTGAGTGCAGTGCGATGTTTCTCTCGCACTCATAGACTTGTATGGGAGCGAGTGAACACGGATCGGATTCCACCCGCAGCATGCTGTGATTGTTTTCTCGGTCCGATTAGGGCCGGAAAAAAAAAAAAAAAAATCACACATGGGAGCACATAGAATAACATGAGTCCGGATGGAATGAGATTTATCATCACATTCCATTCGCTCCGTTTTACTCGCCCTTTGTGCTGGCCCTTAATGATAATCTCCTCTTAGTAAAACAATATTTAATTGAAACAGCAAAACACAGCTCAGTAAGTGTGTGGCACCCTGGACAAGCCAGGGGCCACAGAGAACAACACCTACACACCCCACACTCCCGGTCAGGCACACCAAAGTCAGACAAAAACCCTTGTTGCCTTCCTCCAGGGGCTGATGTCAACACCAGGGGGTGGGCCAGGCGTTTGGCCCCGCCCACCGAGGAGTTCACAGTCCTGGAGGCGGGAAAAGTAGACAGTTGAGTTTGAGAGTTGAAAGTGGAAGGAAGGAAAGTGGTAGTAGAGCAGACTGAAGTTGGTCCGGGTGTATGGCCCGGACGGATCAGCAAGGTTGGCAGACGGTGGTGACCGTCTGCAGGAGTGGCCTATCGAAGTCTACCGTAAGGACCGTGGACGGGCAGTGGCCCGGCGGTACCGGACCGATACGCAAAGAGAAGTCAGCACCATCTGGCAGGGGCTTACGGACCCCGGCAGGGCTAGAAGTCGCCGTGAATTTGCCAAATCCGATAGCGAAAGGAACCTCCTGGGTTTCCCAGCAGCCAAGTCCCGACAGAAGGCAACCGTCCAACTGATAGAGGGAAACACAGTCACCGCCAAGGCTAAAGTTCCCAGGGCCAGAGCCTGCGGGCAAAAGGGGCTCCTTCAGCTCCCATCCAAGCTGGGGAGCGGGTTACCGGTGGGAACCCATTGGGACCGTTTACAGTACACAGGTGCAGGGAAAGGCAGTCACCATCAACCTGCCGGGAAAAGCAACACCGCAGCCGTCTGTGGGACCCGTCCATCCAGCTGTGTGTTTTACCGAGAACTGTGTCCTCATCATTGGCTGAGTGAGTACCACCGTGCAGTGCGGCACAGCGCTGCCCCCGCAACCCTGCACCTCGCCAGGCCCCGTCACCCGCCTGCCATCCATCCCTACCCCATCATCGGGCCCCGGGACAACCAACCCCCTACCCACGGAGGGGAGAACTAACATCCAGGCTGCTCCCTGTCATCGCTCCCGGGATCCCCGTCCAGAGCAGCGGTGGTGTCACCAATATCACCACAACCGTGGGTGGCGTCACGGACAATATCCAATCCCCACAATCAAATCCCCTTTTCACTCAAGGGCGAGGAACGCCGCTCGAGTCCCCGGGATCCGGCCCACCGCTCGAGCCACCACCGAGCAGCAGCGGCAGCAGCAGCCGGACCCGAGCAGTGGGAGAGCGCAGCGTCCCCTCCTCCGCCCGCGACAAGTGACATCACTGGAATCAGGGTCTCTGCCCCTACATCATGCTGCTCTCAGATTAGGAAACAAAAACCTACTGACAGATTACCTCTAAAACTGTATTTTAATTGGTTGCTGGGCGTAATCTCTCAACCCAAAATGGCCTTGGTGAATGCAATATAGATGGTCCCATGCAGAGAATTAGCTACCTGTGCTGAAGAGAGCACCGGAGATGGACTATATCCTACAAGGATATTCCCAACATTGAACGTTATTATCACCTATTCACAGAATTAGGGATAACTTTGTGATCAGTGGGTGTCTGAATCTCCACAAATCCCGAGAAAAGGGTTCTGAAATGTCCTGGTAGAATGTCGGGGTAACTATCCAGACATGACACCACTCCATTTTTTCTCTGCCATAGAAATTCGAGAGCTGCGCCAAGCTATCTCTGGCAATATCATTAAAAAGAAATGTGTCCACTGCTGCATTTCAATAGGAGTCCTGGTGTCAGGAGTGGTCAGAGTCTCAGCAGGTGGCCTCCACCGATCAGAAAGTCATCACCTTCCAATGGTGGGAACATCCCTTGTACTGCAGTACTATTAAGGTCTTGTACAACGCTGTAATTAGACTCCATTGTGTATGGGTCAGTTATATAGTCACTGTATGGTAGTAAAATAAAGCAATACATGATGATATTGTGGAGCACAACCTGCAGTTTTCACAATACATGGAGGAGGAGGTTGTTTCTCGAGCTATTTAAAGAGGACCTGTCACCATGCCAAAAGGGCCTGGTAACACGGGGGCAGTGCAGTGCTCACAGGGGAGTTTTGCAGAGCTGTCAAAAGACACGCACTCAAAAAATTACCGAAGCACCAGCCTCTTGTTAAAACCATAACAATTAGCACTAAATAAAAAGGCCCATATATAGGGTATTGTATGACGGATTCAAAAAAGCAAACAAACAAAAACAAAATACTCAGGGCTACAGCAGGAATAAAAGAAGAGGAAAAACTGGCCACTTTTGCCCTGGTGACAACTCCTCCTTAAAGGAAATCTGTCACCCAGTTTTTCCTTTATGAGCTGTAGCCACCACCAGTGAGCCCTTATATACCTCGTTCCAGAATACTGTATATAAGAGCCCAGGACAATCTGTATAATGTAAAAAACACCTTAGGGGACAGTTGAGTCCAATGGGTGCCGCTGCTCTCAGTCCAACGCCTCCTCTATCCTGTGCAGTCGTCGTCCATCTGCCCAGCCCCGTGTGCATGACGCGTCCTACATTAACCACAGAGAGGCCGCAATTGCGCTTCTGTGCATGGACACTTAGTTCTGCCCGGCTTAGAGCAGATGAAAATATTGTAGTGTGCATGCGCGGACGGTCTTTGACCTTTCCCTGCACCTGCACATTACAGTACTTTGCTCAGCAGGGCAGATCAGAGTGCGCTTGCACAGGAGTGCGATGGAGAACTCTGTGTGGATGACATAGAACGCGTCATCCACACGGGGCTGGGAAGGAGGATTGCGATGGAAGGGAAAGAGGAGGTGCCGGACCGAGAGCAGCCACACCCATAGGACCCGACCGCCCCCTAGGTGAGTATAAAGGTATTTTTAGATTCTACAGAGCGGCCTGGGCTCTTATATACAGTATTCTAGAATGCTTTATATAAGGGCTCACTGGTGCTGGCCGCAGCTTATAAGGGAAAACCTGGTGACAGGTTCTATGACGGTTCTTCACATATATAGTAACCCCTACAGAAGGTACTGGGCATCCAAGCCAAAGGCCATTTCTGATTAATAATTTTGTCTGCACTAGCTTCTACATGGCTCGCAACCTTCCCGGATTCAGCAGAACTGTTCTAATTTTGGAGCTCAGTCCCGCTGTCCTGATACAGGTACATAGAGATACATCTATACATAGAAATATTCTGCTATGTCCATATATTCTAGAGCTTAAGAAAAAGTCAGAATTTTTATTCCTATAAAACTGCTAAAAATCTTGAGAAACAATTCCAAAAATATATATTTTTTCTTTGCATTTTCCCCCTGGGACTTGAACCAACAACCTTCAACATTGCCGGCAGGAGCTAAAGCCTAGAGCCACCAGATGTCATTAGGAGAATTTTGTAATCATGAAGCTGCACTGCATTGTAAGCTGCAGTGTATTTTTATGTCCCTGTATTCTAGAGGGAGAATAAAAAAGATTTTTTTTTCTTCCTATAAAATAACTAAAAACTTACAAAAATAGAGCCAATTACTATAATGAAATTTTTAGAAAATAAAATAATTGAATTTAAAAAAAAAAGAAAAGCCCCGGAGGGGCATGGGATCCCATGTACAGTCATATGAAAAAGTTTGGGCACCCCTATTAATGTTAACTTTTTTTCTTTATAACAGTTTGGGTTTTTGCAACAGCTATTTCAGTTTGATATATCTAATAACTGATGGACTGAGTAATATTTCTGGATTGAAATGAGGTTTATTGTACAGAAAATGTGCAATCTGCATTTAAACAAAATTTGACCGGTGCAAAAGTATGGGCACCTCAACATAAAAGTGACATTAATATTTTGTAGATCCTCCTTTTGCATAAATAACAGCCTCTAGTCGCTGTCTGTAGCGACCATTCCGGTTTACAAAACAATTCCAGTTCAGTTAAGTTTGATGGTCGCCGAGCATGGACAGCATGCTTCAAATCATCCCACAGATTTTCAATGATATTCAGGTCTGGGGACTGGGATGGCCATTCCAGAACATTGTAATTGTTCCTCTGCATGAATGCCTTAGTAGATTTGGAGCTGTGTTTTGGATCATTGTCTTGGTGAAATATCCATCCCCTGCGTAACTTCAACTTCGTCACTGATTCTTGCACATTATTGTCAAGAATCTGCTGATACTGAGTTGAATCCATGCGACCCTCAACTTTAACAAGATTCCCGGTGCTGGCATTGGCCACACAGCCCCAAAGCATGATGAACCTCCACCAGATTTTACTGTGGGTAGCAAGTGCTTTTCTTGGAATGCCGTGTTTTTTGGCCTCCATGTATAACGCCTTTTTGAATGACCAAACAACTCAATCTTTGTTTCATCAGTCCACAGGACCTTCTTCCAAAATGTAACTGGCTTGTCCAAATGTGCTTTTGCATACCTCAGTCAACTCTGTTTGTGGCGTGCTTGCAGAAACGGCTTCTTTCGCATCACTCTCCCATACAGCTTCTCCTTGTGCAACGTGCGCTGTATTGTTGACCGATGCATATTGACACCATCTGCAACAAGATGATGCTGCAGGTTTTTGGAGGTGGTCTGTGGATTGTCCTTGACTGTTCTCACCATTCTTCTTCTCTGCCTTTCTGATATTTTTCTTGGCCTGCCACTTCTGGGCTTAACAAGAACTGTACCTGTGTTCTTCCATTTCCTTACTATGTTCCTCACTGTGGAAACTGACAGTTTAAATCTCTGAGACAACTTTTTGTATCCTTCCCCTGAACAACTATGTTGAATAATCTTTGTTTTCAGATCATTTGAGAGTTGTTTTGAGGAGCCCATGATGCCACTCTTCATAGGAGATTTAAATAGGAGAACAACTTGCAAGTGGCCACCTTAAATACCTTTTCTCATGATTGGATACACCTGCCTATGAAGTTCAAAGCTCAATGAGGTTACAAAACCAATTTAGTGCTTTAGTAAGTCAGTAAAAAGTAGTTAGGAATGTTCAAATCAAGAAATTGATAAGGGTGCCCATACTTTTGCACCGGTCAAATTTTGTTTAAATGCGGATTGCACATTTTCTGTTAGTACAATAAACCTCATTTCAATCTAGAAATATTACTGAGTCCATCAGTTATTAGATATATGAAACTGAAATAGCTGTTGCAAAAACCCAAATTGTTATAAAGAAAAAAGGTTAACATTAATAGGGGTGCCCAAACTTTTTCATATGACTGTATGTTTATCAATACAGCACAGCACCGACAGGATACTCTACAGAGGTAATCTGCATATACAGTGTGCAGTCATTTTCTACATTGTCTAAAAAAATATATATTGGCACATTTTGAAAAAAAACTATTGCAAAGCCAGGGGTTTAAAGGGAACTTGTCACCGGTTTTTTGGCCTATAAACTGTGGCCACCTGCAGTGGGCTCTTATATACAGCATTCTAACATGCTGTGTATAAGAGCCCAGACCGCTGTGTAGAACATAAAAAACCCTTTATAATACTTACCGAACAGTCACTGCGGTGGATTTAGGTCAGATGGACGTCTCCGTTCTCCGGTGACGGTTCTTTCGGCCATCTTTGTCGTCCTTCTTCTGTAGCCGGGGAGCATGACATGTCTTATGTCATCCACACTCACCGGCATTGAGGTCCTGAGCAGGACAGATCAAAGTATTGTAGTGCGCTTGCACGAGTTTGAGTGTGTATGACGTAGGACGCGTCATGCACACAAGCTTCAGAAGAACAAAGATGGCCGAAACAGGAGGCGTCAGCACCGGACAACGGAGACACCCATCTGACCCAAATCCACCCCAGTGACCGTTAGGTGAGTATTATAAAGTGTTTTTTTATGTTCTACACAGCGGCCTGGGCTCTTATATACAGCATGTTAGCATGTTATACAACATGGCTCATAAATAACAATATTCAGAATGAATTTCAGTCTCCTGGTTGGTAGTACATTTTTCAGACGTCTACTATAGAATACACTAGTGGAAAAGCAAAGTAATTAACCACTGTACCACCAGGACAATACAGCCAATAAGAAAAATACAATGAATTCATGCTAACATGGTGAAGACACTGAATCACTGGCAACACACAGCATTATGTCTCCAGGGACTGATTATATGGGCTATCATTACTGCCAACCAAGGACGAGAGAAAATGCAATCAAGCACCTGGATATCTCAGTAAATACATAAGATGTTGTATGTCACAAGGACTAAACTATAATAATCTCTTTCATGGTAGAAAATGTTTCCCACAGGGGAAATCTGGATGAAATGAAAGCATGGTGAGTGATTAATAAAGCCCCATATAAATGTCTGACGGTCCGTACTGGATATTAATTGCTTGGCAGACATATACAATGGAATGGGGCCGGTGTTGCGTGCTGGACACTGGTCAGTGGCTTTATTGCTGAACGATTCACACAAGCTTCATGGAGTTCATAAATTCGATTTACGATTATGTCAGCACTGATGCAGGGTAATTTAGGATTTTTTATTCCTACATTGGGCCTAGTGTGCCGGTTGAGCTAACAGTGGCCCTGCTGCCTGTGTTTTTTATTTTACAATATATCATGAACAAAGCCTTAGTATCACGGGGTGTGATGGGATAACAACTGGAAACCGGGGCTCCTAAACTGGCCCCTCAGGCTAAAGTGGCCCTAGCTGTCCCTGATCCCAGAAATAAGTCTAATGGTGATGATGCCTGAGCCACCTTCCTTGCTCTGCTCTTGAACAGCTCTGATCTAATACCCCCTCTCCCTTATCCCAGGGGAGGGCCGAGACAGGAGTGGTTGAACGCACAGATAAGGGCAAACAGGGGAAACCAAAACATGATTACACAGCTCACACAGAGGTATTAGACAACAAGTGATAAGGAGGAAAATAAGGGCAGGGAGGAAACAATCAGATGATAGAACTCCACAACAACTCCATGCACAAGCAATATAATCACCAGCGGAACTGGGATACAACAGTACATGGACTGGTGTAGCTAAAGCTATAGTCGGCATGGGAAAAAAGGCTCCTCCATCTTAAAAGGCAGGGAGTGACTGTGATAGGTCTCCCACAACATGTGATCCAAGAGGTAACTAGCAGGATAGCAGAAATTAACTCCTGCAAGCCCAATCACTAATGAGAACACAGCTGGTCGATGCCCGAGCCTGTCTGTGTAACTCAGAAGCACCAAAGGAGGCATAGTGAGGAGTGTCAGACTCTGCAGTGTGAACAGCATCAAATGCTGCCATGACCCTCGGCAAGTTTAGAGCGAAACATCGTGTGACACTTGGATAGTGAGCTGCTTGTAATAAGGATCTTTGAAACTTGCTAATGTGATCCTACACAAGCGCAATCATGACAAAACTATTTTCATATATTCTTTTATGCTATTGAAATAAAAAAATCAGATTTGTTTTAAAATTGGGTTTATGTTGTCATATTTTAAGCCCTATAACTTTTATTATTTTTACATCAACTGAGCAGCGTGAAGGCTTGTGTGTTTTAACACATTTTTACATCGTAGGTCATCTACTTTACTACAATAAGGCAATCAGTGGCATACCTCTAATAGCAGCAGACCAAGCAGCCGCCTGGATGTGGATACATTTAAAAGTAATGATGGAACAGGGAGCCATCAGCTCCGTCCTCCATCATTCTCTCTCTGCATCTAAGCTCTGATGTTTCAGCATAGCGGGCGTGATGATGTTATGACATTTACGGCCGCTGTGCACAGCCGTAGGCCACATGTTGTGGAGACCGGAGCAACTTTAGAATTAGGAGAGACATTTATTTTTTTTAATCAATGAGAACATTGTGTGGGCTACATAACTGTTTGAAGGGTCCGAGTATACTACTTTGAAGGCTATGTGTAGGCCATTATACTATAAAGAGGCTATGTGGGGGTCATTATATTGTTTGGAGGGCTATGGGGGTCAGTATAATAAGTGTAGGGCTATTTCGGGGCCAATATACTGTTTGGAGGGATGTATAGGGGACATTGTAGTGTTTGGATGGCTATGTGCTTGCCCATTATACTGTTTGTAGGGTTAGTATGCCAACCATTATACAGTGTGCAGGGTTGTGTTTGGGCCATCATATGGTGTTGGGGCCATTATAATGTATGGAGGGTTGGGTGAGGGCCATCACTTTGTGTGGAGGGTTGTGTTTGGGCCATCATACGATGTTGGGGCCATTATAATGTATGGAGGGTTGGGTGAGGGCCATCACTTTGTGTGGAGGGTTGTGTTGGGGATCACAATGGGAGTATCATATGGTGTTGGTGTCACCATACTTTGCATGGAGGGGTGGAGTACAGTAGGGTCATCATACTGTCCGAATGGGGAGTACCATGTAGGAATTCTCCATTGGGGTATCATACTGTGCTCTTGGGTGGCATTTTGTTGCCATCGTGTTTAAGTGGGCAATCAAAGGGCTATCTTAATGTGTGGGGGTCTCAATAAAAGAAACATTATTTTGTAAGGGCTGCAAAGTTATGTGATGTGCTCAAGTATGACCCCGCCAGAAAAAATAAATTGTGTGAGCGCGGTGGTGGAGGCGGAAGGAATGGAATTAGGACTTCTGCTATGGCGACTCATGATTTCTGTGCACCCCTGAAGGCAATGAGAAGCCTTCTTCATATATTGTGATATCAGCTACTATTCGTCCTCCCCACCCCAATCCACCCCCCCAAAAAAATGATTGACTGCAATTACAGAATAGAGAGTGCTATCACTTATCTGTACATATATAGCCGTGAGGTAGAGTTGAGAAAGAAATTGATGTCTGAACCCAGAGTATGCGGTGTACCGTGAAATTAGTTGTATTTTCTGCCTGTAATGAACTACCGGATTCTATTTTCCATTCACGTAGAGATTGATATAATTTTTTTATTGTGATGAATAATTAATATGTTTCTAATGCAATAGACAAATCACTAAATTGTATGAACTTATTTAATAATAATTACAATTAAGCAGCCTGGAAACTTGTTGTTTTTTTTATTCCCCAAAGCATACTGACACTAATGAAATGCAGATGGTTTCCGAGAATAATCAAAAAGTTCCAGTATCATCGTATCGTTTACATCTTGGCTAATTTATTTGCATAAATAAAACTGACATTGTCTATGGCCACTTGATTTGCCTGATACGCCGTCCATGTGGTACCCGACAGGGACGCCCGAATCAGTGGTCCTACTGCCTGAAGACCACGTTCAAAAGCTGTACCGGACACTCCAAGCCGCTGGCCTCTGCCTCTAGCGTGCAAACCCGGAACCGATCCCACTTAAAACGAGAGAGGGAATCGGCTATTAGGTTCTGAACACCTGGCACATGAGCTGCCGTAACGTACGCATTGATTTGCAAGAAAACCAGCACCAGCTCCCGTAACACCCGAACAACTGGAGGAGAGGACGCCGAAAACTTGTTAATGACCAGCACCACCCCCATATTGTCACAATTAAAGCGAATCTTCTTGTTCGCCAACTGTTCCCTTCACAGATGAAGCGCCACCAATATCGGAAAAATTTCCAATAGCGCCACATTCCTCGTCAAGCCTTCATCAACCCACCTATCAGGCCACTGTTCCGCACACCACTGACCCTGAAAGAAAGCCCCAAAACCTGAGCTGCCCGCCGCATCAGTAAACAGCTCCAAATCAAAATTGTCCTTTACGTCCTCCATCAGCAGCGAACGACCGTTGTAATGCTCCAAAAACTGTCCCCAAACTGCTAAGTCCGCTCTGTGTTCCGCCGATAAACGAATGTAATGGTGCGGAGCAAGCACCCCCGCCGTGGCACTAGCAAGTCGGCGCGAAAAAATTCGCCCCATTGGCATTACCCGACACGCAAAGTTAAGCTTTCCCAATAAAGACTGAACCTCCCTTAATTGCAATTTCTTCACACGCCGTGCCCTTGCCACTTCGTCTTTCAGCCCGTTGACCTTTTCCTCAGGAAGCCGAACTTCCCAAGCCACGGAATCGATCACAATACCAACAAAACTTATGCAAGTCGTCGGCTCCGTCGTTTTCTCAGGTGCTAAAGGCACCCCAAAATAAGCCGAAACCCACTCCATTGCCGCTAAGATCCCGGCACACTGCGCCGAGTCAGCAGGACCTACACACAAAAAAATCATCTAGGTAATGTACCAATGATGACAAACCCGAAACGTTCCGAACAACCCATTCCAAAAACGAACTAAAAGTCTCGAAAAATGCGCACGAAATCGAACACCCCATGGGCAAACAACGATCTACAAAATAGCCACCCTACCAACAACAACCCAGCAGCCTAACACAATCCGGATGCACCGGCAAGAGCCGAAAAGCTGATTCAATATCCGTCTTAGCCAACAGCGCCCCCCTCCCACATCTCTTTACCCACTTTGTAGCCTCATCGAATGACGTATATACCACTGAGCACAGCTCAGCAGGTATGCCGTCATTCACCGATCTGCCTCTTGAATAAGACAAATGGTGAATCAGCCGGAATTTCCCTGGTTCCTTTTTCGGCACCACCCCCTAGCGGCGACACCACCAAGTCGGGAAAAGGAAGGGCCTGGAACGGGCCCGCCATTCTCCCCAACGCCACCTCCTTCCTTCCTTTTTCCGCCACAACCGCCGCATGCTGGTATGCAGAAATGAGAATACTGGTTGCCCCCGGAACCTCAAAAACGGGGGCAGGAATCCTGAAACCCTCCCCAAAACCCAACCGCAACACTTCCGCCTTTTCCCGATCCGGGTACCTATTTAGGTACGGAAGCATCGCGACTAACTTCACTGGCGTCAGACCCTTGGGTATGAGAGCCGCCGGGCTTGGGTTTCCCCTTCCTGAAGCATTTAGACGCTCCGTGGGATGTCCCGTTACAGTGGGTGCATAGGTGCTTAAAACGGCACGTGGCCCCAAACATACACTGCCCATTGTTGAATTTCCAGCATATACCTGGCTTCTGCGATCCCGCCTGACCCTGCTGACCACTGGTCCCTTGATTTCCTGACTGGCCGGAAGTCCCGGCTCCGCCTTGAAAGGGCTGGCCATACCTAGCCGATGCCATGACCCGCAACCATAACCCTATATCTTTTTGAGCCCATCGTATAGATGGCCGTACGGCCTTCCTCTGACGAAATTGTTCATCATACCGAAGCCACGTCTGCCCCCCGTACACCCTGTAGGCCTCACCTATCGAATCCATATAACAAAATAGATGAGAACAATTCTCCGGCGCCTTTTCGCCTATCACACTTGCCAAAATAGCGAAGGCTTGCAACCAATTAGTAAACGTCTGAGGAATCAAGCGCCACCGCAGCTTTTCCGCATCCTCTTTCTTACTATCCTCCTTTTTCCCTTTATCCAAATTAAATTTTGCCAAAGGAAGGAGGGAAAAGATCTCTACATATTCGTCCTTCCAGATCTTTTCCCTCACCTCCTTCTTAAGGTGCGAACCTAAGGGGCCCTTCAAAGCATACATAAACCTCCCCACGCACCCTATCATCTAAATGAATCCTGTCCTCCTTATTCTTTTCCGTCTGGACCGACACCGAAACCGGGGAAGAAATACCTGCAACCATGGACTCACTAACCCCCAGAATGGGCGGATTTACCCACGCCCCCACAGGCGCCGGGGGTTCCCTTGGCCCCCCAATTCGCTCCAGCAAGGAACGCACGCAACCTAACAGCTCTCCCAGCCCCCCACCCCCCAACACTGAACGGTACCCCTGGACTTAACCCCGTCTGATCTACCCCTCCCCTTTCGTTCCGATCCCGGTTAAGCTGAGACAGACACGACGCAGAAGCATACTCACCGGGCTGCACTAGGGAAGAGGCCCCGCCAGCCGGACCGCCTGATTCCTGACGCCCATCCACACGATCCGCAGCTTCTTGGCTCCTCCCACCGGATTCCCCGCTGCTAGCCCTTGCTGCCGCAAGGCCGGAAGACACCTCCAACCCTGTAATATGGGCCTGACGTCCGTCCTGCCAGCCGTCCGCCCCAGAGAGCTGCCTGCGTTCCTCTACACCCTGCCAGTGCAGCTCCCCAGTGCTCCTCCAGGGGGCCCCGTCTTCAATCCAGGCCTCTGCTGCTGTAGGCCCTGCACTCCAGGCCCGGTGCACCACAGATCCCAGCATCCGCGCTCCGCCCCCTCCGCTGGGGCCCGCCCGCTCCTCCAGTCTGTCCTGCTGACAAGGCTCAGGGCGCAGGGCAGGCACATCGCCCACATGCCCCGCCGCAGCGCCGACATCCACCGCTGACTGGGCGGTAGCAGACCCGCCTCCAGCTCCAGCAGAGGCCTGCTGACCGCCGCTGGGCCCAGCCACACAGTAGAATTCCTCCCAGGCCGGGGCGCATTGGACTTCTTTGCTCGCGGCGCCCGGCCTGGAGGGTCCCTGGAGGGGCTTCTGCAGCAACGCTGGGCCCGGGGAGGCAGGTCAGGAGAAAACCGCTGCGGCGGTTTAGACCTACGGGAGCGCCGCTCCTGCAGGGGGGAAGACCCTGCCGCCTCCAGCCTCCCGCTGATGATCCCTGCCACGGAATCCTACAGCCACCCAGGGGGATGATCGCCGGCCGCCGCTCTAAGCCGCTCCAGGAGCTGATCCACCGATTCCATCGCAGGTAGGGTACAGGGACTGTCACTTCTTTCCCCAAGAGCGGGAAATGTGCCGCTCCTCCCCCATGGTCATTGTTTTATTACAAAAAACGGGCTCGCTCTCCCCCTCCCCTCATGACACCTTGACCTCCCCACCAATCAAGTGTCATGAGGGCCTCCGCAAATGCCCCGGGGGGAGGGGGTGGGGCAATGCTCCATCCCTTCTTGAGTGACAGCAGCTGAGGATTAGATAATATCTGAGGGGAATTCATAGTTCTCCCCTCCACCTGTTAGAATTAGCATAAGTATTATATAATCGATTCACTTTTTCACTTGCAGGACCTGTGGTGAGGTCATACCCATGTGACCAGAAGGTGAGAGGCCCCGCCTCTTCTGGTCGCATGAGCATGACCTCACACAGGTCCTGCAAGTGAAAAAGTGAATCGATTGTATAATACTTATGCTAATTCTAACAGGGGGAGGGGAAAACTATGAATTCCCCTCAGATATTATCTGATCCTCAGCTGCTGTCACCCAAGAAGCTGCCGATTTTATAAACTTTACTTTCTTGGATTTCAAAACCTAAACATCCGAGCTGACCACTACAGGTATGTATAGAATAAGCCTGATAAAGCCAGTGCTATACTAGCACTAGGTTATATACGAAAATCTGGTGATTGGTTCCCTTTAAGGGGTCTGCCAGTAGAAAATGACTGTTCAAATCAAGCACAGCTGCTTTGTACATTGTGCCACTGCTAAACAGTGCAGTGCCCCTTTCCATTTATTTCCCATATTTCTACGCCCTCCTTTAGCTCTTGTAATAACAGAGCTGTCAATCAAAGAACAAATGGGTGGAGATATATGGAAAACAAGTAGGTGAGAAGGTGCACTAAATTGCTCAGCCACGTTGAGTATACACTGAGCACCTGCACTTAGTTTGAACAGTAATTTTCTGCTGACCGACACCTAAGAGCTTCTGAAACTAAAAATAAGAAAGACCACTAAGGAGTTGTCACCCCTCTGTCCTAGAGTTTTATATGTTAAAGGGAACCTGTCATGTTAATAAAATGCTATTAACCTAAAATACAGGGTTAACAGTGATGTGACGCTGCCCGACGGCTGCCCAAAGCCCTGCTGCTGGGAGGAAATTAACTTTATTCCTTCCGGCAGCCTTGGGCTTTTATTCATAGGGGTGGCACCGGCGCAGTTTCAGTTACCGTTCAGTACATAGTAACTGGAAGCTGTACACTCCCCTGCACTGACTGACAGCCAGCTCAGGATGGCACCAGTAAGAGCTGACTGTCAATCTGGGGCGTGGTTCCAGGCGCTGCTTACTATAGACACAGCGGTGACTGAGACCGTGCTGTCCTACTCCTATGGCTGAAAGCACGAGGCTGTTGGGAAGAATAAAGATAACACGGTGGCTCAGTGGTTAGCACTGCAGTCTTGCAGCGCTGGGGTCCTGGGTTCAAATCCCACCAAGGACACTATCTGCAAGGAGTTTGTATGTTCTCCCTGTATTTGCGTGGGTTTCCTCCGGGGTCTCCGGTTTCCTCCCACACTCCAAAGACATACAGATAGGGACTCTAGATTGTGAGCCCCAATGGGGACAGTGTTGCCAATGTATGTAAAGCGCTGCGGAATCAATAGCGCTATATAAATTAATACAATTATTATTATTATTATTATTATTATTATTATTATTATTAACTTCCTCCTGGCAGCGAGGCTCTCAGTGCAGGGCTGGCCAGCATCAGAACTGCTGAAGATTATCAATCCCCATATATGAAGGTTAAGTGTTTTTTTATATGACAGGTTCCCTTTAAAAATTCCTGTGATGGTGGGATATTGTTTGTCATGTACCATTTTGTGTGGGTTCATGTTTAGGCGTGGTTCACTGTCCATTATTTGTACTGCTTATGTGTACATTCTATTGTCTGTAGGTAATCACCCCCTGTAGTTTAAGGTTATAGCCTCTTGAGGCACTTCCGTCCCTGGGTGTGGGGGGAGGTGGGCCTAGAGACCTATTTGCTTACCTGGGGCAGTCAGTCTGTTTGAGAACTTGAAGGAAGAAGGATTGATCCTCTGGGAGAAACTTGGACTTCTCAGAGAGCCCTGGACATTTATCGCTTATTGGATTATATTCATATTTCTGGACAAATTTTACCCTCTGTTTTGTGGATTATGTTATGGAACATTTGATTTGCTTGGAATAAATGCTCTTTGGATTGTACAGCCATTTCTCGCTCTGTTGATTGTGTGATATGGGAGAAGAACCCCGTGACAATTCCATTTTTATAGAGTTACTCATTGGAGTAAAGAGCAGAATGGCAATGCCCATAGCAGAGATAAAATTGGGCTCACTATTATATCGAGGATTTCCCCTCCATGTTCTTCTCATGATCATTGCACCAATTATTTGTCCCTTTGCTGTACACCTTTGGAAACACTTCTGATGACAGGGACAATATCTAAAGCTTTTCATAAAGAGCAATTGCCCAGGACACCATTTTCTCACACGGTAGACCAAGGAAACATCTTAGAAGGGTTATTCCCATCTTTAAGATCCTATCCCAATATGTAGTAGGTATAATAATAATATTAGCAAATACCTCCAATTAGTAGTATAGTTCTCCTGAGTAGTATAGTTCTGCTGATTAGCTATGTCACTTACCTCATGTGCAGGGCATTGCAGCTTAGGTATCCATGGTTACGACCACTAGTAACTATCTGTCCCTATATGAGTGAATGCAACCATGGATACCTAAGCTGCAATGCCCTGCACATGAGGTATGAGACATAGCTAATCAGGAAAACTATACTACATTTCTAATTGGAGGTATTTACTAATATTATTACGCCTACTACATATTGGGATAGGATTTTGGAGATGGTAAATACTCCTTTTATTTACCACTAATGTCTTAATTGCTTAATACCACAAGAGAAATTAAAATAGACACCTCTGACCAAAAGGGAATAAAAAAATCTCTTTACTGCCTTACACAAGTAGAGAATTTATAATAATAATAATAATAATAATATTATATTATTATTATTATTAACTAATATTATTATATTTATTTTCTTATATAGCGCTATTAATTCCACAGCACTTTACATACATCAGCAATGACATTTCTTAAAAATTAAGAAAAAAAAACAGTTTATCCAATGCACTACAGTATGTTCCAAAAAATATATAAAATTCCCTTCTAACCACTGCATCAACATAAAGTTTATTTAGCTAATGGCTGAAAACAGCAATGCAGTAGAAGTCTATATCCAAACTGTGGAGGCAGAACACAGGAAGGGAGAAGGCAAGAGATGAGCCAGGCCATCGCTGCCAAGAAAATTCCAAGCTGGACGCATTCCGAAAAGGGAAAGAATGCTCGGGCCTTCATTTCAGGGAGTTCACTGTTTACTGGCTGAGTAAACAATGAGTTATTGACCTTCATACACAAAATCCCTTCTCACTGACTGTGGTGGAAAAATACAGCAATAAGCTCAACTATTACATTGGGGTGCTATCAGGTCAATATTAAAATTGGACAAAATCTCCAAACCGCACATTGGCCTGAAATATCAACATCTGCCCTATGTGCTACTAGGCACAAAATGTCACAGGAGAGGAGAAAATCATCCACTATGGGAACGCATTGTAGGATGTAATAAAAGTTCTTAAACTAGCCAGGCGGTGGCGATGTTGCTATTTCCTTATCTTCTTTGCTCGCAGTTATACTATTGACCAAGATGCCATATTTTTCCGAGTACGACAAAAGTCCCTCTACTGTAATTAAAGGGGTTTACCGCACAAATGTAACACCCTTCTATTTAATTATACATGTCATGACTTTAAATTTTTGTAATTTGGAGATTGAAAATACATTGTGTAGTTTGTTAGTAGTAGAGAGCTGAGAGAACTCGAAGAAAACCCGTCGGGCCGGCGGGTTCCTGCTAAAATCCGGTTCTGGTCCGGAATCCAGTACTCATATAAGTCTATGGGAACCAGAATCTAGCGACTAAAAATGTTGGTGAAAGAGATAGGGGGATAGGAGTGCGCACGGTATGCTCATCGAAGCTTCGTGTCATGGCGGCAAGCTGCTTCCAGATCGCGCATTCACTTCCGGAGCTGCGTGCATCTAGATCATGCACTAAAAGAAAAAGGTAGATGCTAGAATGTATGGGCTCCTTCCAGGTATGACGTAATCTGTCACATGATAGGGGGGGTGTTTAAAATGCAGCCCGGTTTAGAATAAACATTCTTTTTCTAAGTCCACGTGGGCTTGGAGTAATAAAGTGGGAGTGCGGGGGTAAGACCCCTAGATGAAGGTTTGGGGGGAGAGAGAGGGATGAGCAGATCTTTGTGCCCACGATGTGTCCTTCTCTGCTCATCCTGAGCCTCCTGCTTCCGGCTGCATGCAGCAGGGGATCAGGATGAGTTGTGCCCGTGATGCTGTGTCCTCCTCTACTCATTCTGAGCCTCTTGCTGCATGCAGCAAGAGGCTCAGGATGACCACGGTGTGTCCTGCTCTGCTCATCCTGGACCTCCTGCTGCATGCATGAGCTGTGCCCGCGATGATGTATCCTCCTCTGCTCATCCTGAGCCTCCTGCTTCATGCTGCATGCAGAAGGGGGCGCAGGATGAGCTGTGCCCGCGATGCTGTGTCCTCCTTTACTGATCCTGAGCTGGCTCATGATGAGTGTGATGTGTCCTGCTCTGCTCATACTGGGCCTCCTGCTGCATGCATGAGCTGCACCCGTGATGATGTATCCTCCTCTGCTCATCCTGGGCCTCGGTAAGTATGAAGAGCTCGCTTCATTCTTATTGTCTTTATTTTTTCTTTATTTTTTTAAATTTCTCGAGTGCCGGATCCAGATCAAACACCTGGAATCCTGGGTCTGGCACCTTTGAAGCCGCGCGGATCCGGACTTTTACAGTCTGGGTCCACCCAACCCTAGTCAGCAGTCTTCAGGTATATACAATGTTACAGATCGTGTTCTTAGTATGGTATCATTTCTTTCATGCGAATCCTGAGAGGGGCAACCCCAACACAGCTGGAACAGCACCAGCATGGGAGGCTATTATCTTACTGGGGGAAAATATAGGGATTGAAAAGGAGTTGTCAAAGTAGTAGAAAACCCCTTTAATTCCTCTTTTCTGCCCAACTTCTGTTTTTAATTAGGTCTTGAAGTCATTTCATGTTTTGTTTTTTTTAAGTCAATCATGTTAATAAAGCTTGTGACGTTTGATTAGTCAGGTTTATTATTATTTACATTTCCATAATTGGATATTTCTTGGCTATATACAGTTATCAGAGCTGTTTGTAACAAGCATCACTTGAGTAGGGATATTTTCATCCCATCAAGTTTTAAGATGAAGGATCCAAATGAATGACAGCAGGACAATAGTTTGAAAAAATGTGGTAAACTAGTACATAAAGTATTGGGAATTGAAAACTCTATATTATATAATGAATGCACTTTTTACTTACTTACAATGGAATACCCCTTTAAGCAAATCAACTTTGTAGCATTGGTGAAGCACAGATAAATTATAGTGATATCCTGCTATAGCATTTCATTTTATTCAAATGTAGATGGTTAGATCGTACTGACACTGATGCCCCCCTGAGCCTGCAGAACAGCTTGAATTTCTTTGGCTCTTGATTGGGACTGCTTATCCACCATCCGGACTATCCTGTGTTGCAACGTTTCATCACTTTTTCTCTGCAGTCCACAACGTCCAGGGAGATTAGCTACAGTGCCATGGGTGGTAAACTTCTTGATTATGTTTCTCACCGTGGACCAAGGAACATCAATATCTCTAGAGAAGAACTTGTAGTCCTGAAATTGTTGATATTCTTCAACCATTTTGATTCTCAAATCCTCTGACAGTTCTTTTCTCCTCCTTTCTGTTCTCCATGCTTAGCGTGACACACACAGACACAATGCAAAGATTGAGTCAACTTCTCCCCTTTTTATATGGCTTCAGATGTGATTTTCATATTGCCCACATCTGTTACTTGCAAGGAGTTTGAAGGAGAATCACATTTTTGAAACAAAGTTGCTTACCCACAATTTTGGAAAGATGCCAACAATTTTGACCGGACCATTTTTGGGGTTGTGTGAAATTATGTCCAATTTTACTTTTTTTACTCAGTTTCTTTTCTGTTGTTTCAATACACACAAAGGAAATAAACGTATATAAGACCATGAGTACCATATTTTTTGGATTAAAAGACACACTTTTCCTCCCAAAAATTTGATAATTGGTCTTTACAGAAACTTTTTAGAATTTAAATGCCTACTACTGAAGAGGAGAGGAGACTTTCTAGTTACTGATTGTGGCCCTTCAGCACAATGACTGATGACAGGTTTGTGAAGGTCTGAGAGCAGGACAGATGCATCACACTCGTAATGTAAACTGTGATGAAATGCTGGAGTTTGCGAATCTACATTTTTCAGGGACTATAGGTAGTATCAGGACTTTTTATATTTCTGACTCTGAAAGGAAACCTTTCACCAGAACAAACCCATTAATGTTGTCCGATTACTACACCCCTGGGCTCCAGAGTTTCTCTGGGGTTTTGTGAATGACCCTTGGCAGATTGGGGTTGAGGGTTCAAAAAAGTCCTGCAATTTAAATTTTGGGACAAATGCCTGTGTATTGTAAAGAGAATATCCTGTGTACTTTAAAAAAACAAACAAAAACATCTAATCTCTGTAAGGCTACATTCACATGTCCTGTAGTCATCCGTTCAACGACAGAATCGTTGGGAAGTTGGTTTCTGCCAAATCTGTTATTTTTAACAGGGGAGTCGATTGACAACGATCCGTTGTACTTGCATTTGTAACGGATTCATTGTTTTCTTTCTGTTACAAATGGACGATAAATAGCAACTTTTTAACGGATCCATTGTCCATAGACTCCACATGTTAAAAACGAATCCGGCCAACATCCGTTATTTAACAACAGACAAAAAAAGTTGTATTTGGAGAACTTTTTTGCAAATGGATCTCTAACGCATCTGTGATAATGGATGACTACAGGAAATGTGAACCCAGCCTAAGGGGTACTTTGCACACTACGATATCGCAGGTGCGATGTCGGTGGGGTCAAATTGAAAGTGACGCACATCCGGCATCGCGGGCGACATCGTAGTGTGTAAAGCCTAGATGATCTGATTAACGAGCGCAAAAGCGTCGTAATCGTATCATCGGTGTAGCGTCGGCGTAATCCATAATTACGCTGACGCGATGGTCCGATGTTGTTCCTTGCTCCAGCAGCAGCACACATCGCTGTGTGTGAAGCCGCAGGAGCGAGGAACATCTCCTACCGGCGTCACCACGGCTCCCGTAGGATATGCGGAAGGGAGAAGGTGGGCGGGATGTTTACATCCCGCTCATCTCCGCCCCTCCGCTCCTATTGGCCGCCTGCCGTGTGACGTCGCAATGATGCTGTACGACCCGCCCCCTTAATAAGGAGGCGGGTCACCGGCCAAAGTGACGTCCCAGGACAGGTGAGTCCATGTGAAGCTGCCGTAGCGATAATGTTCGCTACGGCAGCTATCACAAGGATATCGCAGCTGCGATGGGGGCGGGGACTATCGCGCTCGGCATCGCAGCATCGGCTTGCGATGTTGCAGAGTGCAAAGTACCCCTAAGTCTTTTTGTCATGGGAGATGGAGAATTTTAGAATAATGGGACATTATAGAGTGGAAGGACAGTGAAATACGGTTTTGCATCCTCTTAAAGAGCAGGCAGTTCAAGAGTTCACGTTAGACCAATGTTAGAGGCTGAGATAGGCAGACCATGGGTTAAGAAACAGATAGGCTCTCTGCTCTCTAGGTTTTCCCTCCACATACAGGCCTCAGAGACAACTGCGTGCTGTAATGTCAAGACATTTGCCGACAACTTACAAAACAGAGGTACCTCCGAACCCTGGTTGTGGCTAGAAGTCCTGGATTATGGTGAACAAGCCAGAGTTGTGGTGAACAACGGCAGACGAAAGAGGACCGGACAGCGTAAGTATTAGTTTTTTGAGCGTTTTTTTACTACCCGCATTTGAAACTATGAGTCATATGTTGGTGAGTTGGGGACTGCCTGAATATCCTTCTTGCAGGTTGGCAACATTTGCTGGGTGTATTGCCCTATGTTTGCGTTGTGGTAGTATTAATATTAGGCTCACTAAGACTTCCAAATATATAAAAATGAGAAATTTATGTAAAAGGACATTCATTGGATGCAGTTTTTCGTCTGGAGTAATAGGACACTTGTAAAATGCCCAAATATAAAGCAGCGTTTCCTGGTTTTCTTTAAAATTATATCCTAGTAAATGTCTGCACGGAAGAAGAGGCAGCCAGCCATGTCATCTCCTCCTGCTGACGGTGAAACGTGTGTGAGATTAGGCTGTCAGGCCCATATAACACCCAGTGGCCACCAACCATCAAATATCTTCAACAGTCTCCAATATGCTGCAAAATGACCGATTAGGTTCCTCAGGGCTGCTCAGTGACACTGCACACACATATTCCTAAAGGGTCATATGAAATCCTAATCACAATGCTGGATTTGTTATAATATTAGCATATCATGTGACTTCCCTCTCTCATAGGGTTTTATTAAGTTCTCATGCTTTAGGATCCAATAAAGGTTTGTAATTGTTGGGCAGTCACCTAAAAGACGGACAGTCCAGTACTCGTGATAGGTTGTCCTTATATACAGCAGCATATTGAGGATTTCATAGTGATAAAGGGTGATAAAGAAAAATGTCATGAGAAGAGTATAATGTTATATGACAATGGAAGAGACTACGAGACCAAAAAGGCTGGTGTTGATATGGGTTGATCTTCTTTCTCAAAGATTTCAACATAAATGTCATTTATCCAGTGGAGATCGATAACACGGCCAGGAACATATCTTACATCGTAGACCGTAACATTCAGCATTCATTGATATATGCTAAACAGAGCGGTGATATTTGGGCTCGGCACACAGCCAGCCGGAGAAATACAATAAGTGATGATATAGGAAAACACAACAATTTATCAATATATCAATTTAATACTATCACATTAGATATTTCTTCAGTAGAGAAGAAATCTGGTTTCAGCCGCGCTATACCACAGGACTCAATCTTTGTAAAATAATTCCTTTATTTAGTAAATAAAGGAATTCTTTTACAAAGATTGAATCTTGTGGTATAGCGCGGCTGAAACCAGATTTCTTCTCTACTGGATATATACACTGTACTGGGGCTGCAGCTGACCACCAACATTATAAGCTTCTCCAGGGGTTGTGACTTTTACAACCTTAATAAGTGAGTGATATTTCTTTATTCTCACTACCCCCCCACCGGGTAAGACCCTATTGCGCTTTTTGGTCCACAGTGTTTCCCGATTAGATATTTCTTGACTAGTAACTCCATAACACCGAAAACCCGACGCCAGTTTCAGATTTGCCAACTTGACTTTTTACTTTTCCTGGACAGACAATATTTTTTACTGACTCATTGGAAAACCATAAGAAATTAATCAGATTAAGTGATCCAGGTCTACATTCCATAGTTCTGATAAAAGCCATGAGTTGCAGTCACTGTAAATTGAAAAATAATTATAATTACAGTCAAAATAATGTGTGAACAGCCGCAAAAATTCACGGATACCTTTCATTTTTTTTTTTAACATCAGGGCAAAAAAGTGCCTGTCTTTTATGGACTGTTGAGAACGTCTGGCAACCTTGCCCAGCCCATGTCTATTGTGTCACTGCAGTTTGAAAAATTGAAACTAAAATCTATTTTTACTCAGAGGTAGCGATGAGAGAACCCGAACAGTAAAGTTTGGGGTTCCTATTAAACACAAACTTTGCAAAAAAAAAAAGTGTTAGAGTTCGGGTGCTTTACGTATTGCTGACCAGACATAATTATCTATTTTGCGTTTATTTGTGAGGTTCTACAAAAATACAACACAGACAAAAAAGGCAGCATATATTTTCTGCAAACTTCATCTAACATCCTGCACCAAAGATGTTACTTTAAAAAAACAAAAAAAGAAAAAAAATTGTCTTGTTTTTTTAAGGATTTTTGGAATTCTGTCTTATAAACAAGTTCTAAAGGTATAAGAATTTGTGGACTAGAGAATGCTTCATAAAATGAAGATTGTAGTGTCTGACATATCCTGCAATCACTAAGCGTACTGACTCATAATTTAACCTATAAACATAATGTATGGGCGCATTACGGAAAGGTAAATGAAACTAGAACATTCAAATAAAGAATAAGCGTGGAACATGAGCCGTCTGAGAGCCGCACACAGGTGTGCGTGACGTCAGGAGCCGTATAGGGACCATATTACCCGTGTATAATCCTTGCAGAATACAAAAGAGAACTTCCATTGTCTAATGTACGCCATCACAGAATGTACGTAGTATATGGTTATATAAATTGCTCCATTATGTCCAGTGCAGCAGAATTACATGAATTAGAGGTGTACCAAAGAATATGTTTTAAGAAACAAGTATTAACCCCTGAAATGCTGCCCTCTCTGAGAGTAGCCTGCAGTTTGTTTATAAATATAGTATTTGGTCAGAGTCAGAGATTAGTCCTTGCAGCAGTCGGAAGAGTCCAATCTACTTATAATACGTCGCACCCCGCCCCCCCCCCCACCCCGCTGATGGACAGTTTTACCCCCATTATATTATGAAATTATCAACAGTGTTGAGTGAAATTTGGGGAAAAGATACAACCAAAATACACTTCCCATTCCTGTAAATGCTGTATTCTTCTACATTTGTGGACAGATTTTCGGCACTACTGCAGGTTCTGCATTGAAAAGCAGATTTGATGAAGTCTGTCAACACTAAATGACTTTACAAACCAAGCACAGCAACTGCTGGGGAAATAGCCTTAGTAAAATGGGATACCCTTAATGTCCAAATTTATTTCGACATATTAATGAGACCCTCGGTACACCCTCGGCGTTGAACTTGTTTTCCATTAATCTCTGCCCTTCTCTTCCTTCCTCTATCTGATTTTTATTAGGACTTTGAACAGACATGCTGTGGTGACCGACCTCCTCTAAAATGATTTCCCCCTTTGAACTATTCATTGTGGTCATGGTAAAAATAATGATATAATCAGCAGTTACTTAGACTTCCCAGATGCAGAGGGGAGTCTCTGCAGCCACTTCTGTGATTGCAGTGCTATTGTCATGTCAGAACGGCTGCAGGCAATCACTGAGCTCAGCGGCTCACGCCATCTACATTAAATTATTTTAAACACCTCAACAACAAATTAATAAAAAAATGTTGAAAGGCAAAAACCCCATTAGAGGGTATCCATCACCCCAAAAACTCTTTATATGCACATGTAGCTTTTTCAAAGACAAGTCCAGCAATACCTTCACATGACCAGTCCGTTCCTCAATTACTGAGAAAATCAACATTTGAATTCATATGCAATTGAGGCTGTAGATCTGAAGCCTCCGTCACTCCAGCTCTGTTCCCCATCTAGGTCCAGAGGCAGATTCTCAGGGAGATCTATATCCGGCCCATAAACCTTAACAGCTCGTTTACATATTAAGACAAATGTAGATTTCTCAGGAATAAAACATCGGATCACAGACCTAGGTGCCCATATAGACGGCTTTGAAGGGTTGATCCTCCTGAGATTCCCTTTCAGTACACCAGGTGCTCTTACCTACTAAATCAATCTCTGCAGCTACTTAATTCTGGCTTCCTTACACAATTCCTCATTACCTGTAGTCTAAGATCAAAAGAGCCATACCTAAGGGTAACCACAACTTGGGATAAAACCAGTGTCCTGTTTATCTCGGTCACTCCAGCTCCTTGCTGCTCCACCTGTGACGCCCCTGGACTATCAGGTCGTCACAGGGTATAGCGCAAACTGTCCTTCTGCGTAGTATTCCAAGTCCCTTATGGTTCTGGGTCCCTAGCTAAATGGTGTTGCCTCCAACAGTAAATCAAATAATAGATACACCCTGCACCACACCCACCAGACACACCAGTGAACGGCTTGAATGGAATAGAGTCGCCCACCTGGGGGGGGTCAGGGAGGGGAGGTGAGGAGTGTAGTCAGTGAGTGTGAGAAAAGAAAAGTGAGAAGAGGTCAGGAGCAGTGGCTCCTAGAGAAGCTGTCTAGGTTGCAGAGGGTGGTCTGGGCCTAGAGAAGTCAGACCCTCAGTCGCAGGGAATTGTGGCAAGGTGCCTAGACCTGTCGAGGAGGACAGTCGGCAGCCGAGCACTATCACCGGTCTGGGACCGAAGGCACAACGGGGTACACGGACGTACCCAAGGTCAGGGAGTAGCTTCAGGCAACCTGACAATTCACCTGAGGAGAACGGAGCTTTTATGATCTGTTCCCACCAGCCCCAGAATCGGGGCATCAGCGCAACGAGGGGGATAGGACTTTCCAATCCAAAAGGTCCAGAAAATCCCAAGCGTGAGCCCTGAGAGCAAGCTCCCACACTTAGCCATAGTGAGGAGCGGGGCCCAGCAAGTTTCACACTACTGGGCCACCACGTTGAAGTCAAACTTAGTGCCAAGAGGCAGGTCACGGATATTCAGGCAACACCATTGGGGACGGGACCCGGACGAGCTCCCCTCAGCAGCAGCGAGTTGGTTTACCTGATTGTCAGTAAGGTAGTATTGACTGAGTGAGTACGAAAGTGACCCCTGCATCCCATGGCATTCTCCCCTACACCGAGTCCCGGGGCACCCCCCTACCTGTGGAGGGCTACGACACCTTGCTGCCCCAATCCATTACCCCGGGTACTTCCAACAGCAGCGACGGTACTCCCAAACCGTACACCACGGGTGGCGTCACAAACTATATATCAACTCTCCTGTAAATACCCCCCTTCATTTGAGTTGCCGCACGACCCCGGGTCCGGAGACCCTCGAGCCGCAGCGAGCCCGGATCAAAGCAGCTCGGCTGCTCCCATGGGGGCGGCACACACCCCCTTGTCACTTTTCCCAGTGTTAGACTAGACCTCTCTGCTTCCCCAGGGTCACCTTTTACAGGTGGTAATTAGAGTTGAGCGCGGTTCGTGGTTCGTGGTTCTCCAGTTCTAGGCTCGAGTGATTTTGGGGCCTGTTCTAGATCGAACTAGAACTCGAGCTTTTTGCAAAAGCTCGATAGTTCTAGAAACGTTCGAGAACGGTTCTAGCAGCAAAAAAACAGCTAATTCCTAGCTGGCTTTCCGCTGTAATAGTGTGAGTCACTCTGTGACTCACACTATTATGAAATTTCAGTGTATAGTGTGCGTGAACAGCGCATTCAGATCACTCCTGTTTGTATAATGGCGATCGCCATTTTTTTTTTTTCCTTGTCTTCCTTCCCTAAGCGCGCGCGTGTAGTGGGGAGGGCCATTATGTCAGCCAATCCCAGACACACACACAGCTAAGTGGACTTTTAGCCAGAGAAGCAACGGCATGTGTGATAGGATGTCCATGTCACATGTCCCTGCATTATAAAAACGAGTATGTGGCCGTCCAGACGCCATTATCTCTTCTGCGTCCTTGGTGTCAGACATCACTGGCGCAGCTCCGTCCTAAATCCTATCGCCGATACAGCTGTATGCGCTCCATACACAGCGCTGGACAGCATAGGGATAGCACTTTCTATCAGTCCTTTTAAGGGCTCGTACCGGCAGGGTCAGAGCCATAGGTGACAGGTCCTGAAAACAGAGACAGCGTCTGTGTAGCTAAGGTCAGGGATTTCGTCGCTGCATTTCCCCATTAGGAGGGAATAGAAAGGCAGGCTTCCATTCCTCTACCCAGAGCCCCACAATCCTGGCACTGTACCCTCCTGTCCTCTGCACACTCCAACTCATTGTTACTAAGCCATTATACTAGCAAACACTCAGTGTACCTAGTGGCATCCTAAACGTGGCTATTGGACTTTGCTATAGTCCCACTAGTGCAAAGATATTTGCAGCACCTCTGCCTGCATTGCACACTCCAACTCATTATAACTAAGCCATTATACTAGCAAACACTCAGTGTACCTAGTGGCATCCTAAACGTGGCTATTGGACTTTGCTATAGTCCCACTAGTGCAAAGATATTTGCAGCACGTCTGCCTGCATTGCACACTCAAACTCATTGCTACTTACTAAGACATTATAATACCAAAAATTGAGTAAACTTAGTGGCATACAAGAAGTGGCTGTTGGACTCAATTAGTGGCCCACTGGTGCAAATCTATGTGCAGCACCTGTGCAGGACACCCTCCTGCTCTGTTTTTAATAAGCTATAATGATAGCAAAAAATACTGCCATTTAGTGGCATCATAGAACTGGATGTTGTATTTCATTATTGTCCCACTGGTGCCAAGCTATTTCTAGCACCTGTGCAGTACACCCTCATGCTCTGTTTTTAATAAGCTATAATGATAGCAAAAAATACTGCCATTTAGTGGCATCATAGAACTGGATGTTGTATTTCATTATTGTCCCACTGGTGCCAAGGTATTTCTAGCACCTGTGCAGTACACCCTCATGCTCTGTTTTTAATAAGCTATAATGATAGCAAAAAATACTGCCATTTAGTGGCATCATAGAACTGGATGTTGTATTTCATTATTGTCCCACTGGTGCCAAGCTATTTCTAGCACCTGTGCAGTACACCCTCATGCTCTGTTTTTAATAAGCTATAATGATAGCAAAAAATACTGCCATTTAGTGGCATCATAGAACTGGATGTTGTATTTCATTATTGTCCCACTGGTGCCAAGCTATTTCTAGCACCTGTGCAGTACACCCTCCTGCTCTGTTTTTTATAAGCTATAATGATAGCAAAAAATACTGCCATTTAGTGGCATCATAGAACTGGATGTTGTATTTCATTATTGTCCCACTGGTGCCAAGCTATTTCTAGCACCTGTGCAGTACACCCTCATGCTCTGTTTTTAATAAGCTATAATGATAGCAAAAAATACTGCCATTTAGTGGCATCATAGAACTGGATGTTGTATTTCATTATTGTCCCACTGGTGCCAAGCTATTTCTAGCACCTGTGCAGTACACCCTCATGCTCTGTTTTTAATAAGCTATAATGATAGCAAAAAATACTGCCATTTAGTGGCATCATAGAACTGGATGTTGTATTTCATTATTGTCCCACTGGTGCCAAGCTATTTCTAGCACCTGTGCAGTACACCCTCATGCTCTGTTTTTAATAAGCTATAATGATAGCAAAAAATACTGGCATTTAGTGGCATCATAGAACTGGATGTTGTATTTCATTATTGTCCCACTGGTGCCAAGCTATTTCTAGCACCTGTGTAGTACACCCTCATGCTCTGTTTTTAATAAGCTATAATGATAGCAAAAAATACTGCCATTTAGTGGCATCATAGAACTGGATGTTGTATTTCATTATTGTCCCACTGGTGCCAAGCTATTTCTAGCACCTGTGCAGTACACCCTCATGCTCTGTTTTTAATAAGCTATAATGATAGCAAAAAATACTGGCATTTAGTGGCATCATAGAACTGGATGTTGTATTTCATTATTGTCCCACTGGTGCCAAGCTATTTCTAGCACCTGTGTAGTACACCCTCATGCTCTGTTTTTAATAAGCTATAATGATAGCAAAAAATACTGCCATTTAGTGGCATCATAGAACTGGATGTTGTATTTCATTATTGTCCCACTGGTGCCAAGCTATTTCTAGCACCTGTGCAGGACACCCTCATGCAGATTTTGCTACGCTAATGTTATAGCAAACTCAGGGAATTCATTGCTGCATTTGATAATTCGGAGGGATAGAAAGTGAGGCTTTCTTTAGCTTTTCCTTCTGTTCATAGACAGCATCTCCAAGTCCACACCCGAAGAGCAATTTCTCCTCCACGTGTAAGTGTGGAGAGGCAGCTAGTGCGCATGCGTGTGCCGATTTACCCCAGCTGCAGCCTAACTACAGTGTTTCGCCTAGTGAGTATGCTCAGCCTGACTGTGCCATTCCTGACGCTAAGTCTTCATTTCGGGATACAGCGCATGCTCCCACACTTAGTGTGAAAAGCCTCTTTGCACAGGTACTTGCATTCCGTGCCGGGTCTAAGTCCTGTTTTGTGCCTAGACACCATGCTAAAGCTGATAGTCTTTTTTCAGAGACTCTATTTCATGCAACTGACCATGCTCAGGCACTTACTGCATCAGAAACTAGGTCCGGTAATGAACTCTTTGGCCCTGCCCCTGATGTGGGGGGGCCCATATAGACCACAGGGCATCAGGTGTCCTGACGATGTGGCCAGGCCACTCCCAAATGGCTTGCAGAGGCCCGCCCCTATGACTTGTCACCTCATTATTGATGGTCAGACGATGACTGGTGAGGTGTTTGTGTCGTGGCAGCCATGAGGTCATTATTGAAGTTGCGGTTCCAAATAGGACGCTAGTTATGCCACTCATGACGTGTCACTCTGCTTTTGTCTCCAGGAGGTGCCTTGTGGTCCACCCTGGTTTGGGGCGGACCCAGGTTATAAAACGGGCTGGAGCCAACAAGGAGGTGCGCAGTCTTCTATTATGCTCCGAAAGAGCACACCTCCATGTGTTGAACCCATTGCGGCTTTAGGCCAGAGGTAGGCAGGAATAGGGCGTCGATGCAGGCCACCACCACAGTTGGTAACGCAGAACGGTTAAAACCAGCTCCTGTCCTACAAGTCCTGCTCGTGCAGCCCAGTGGCATTAACAGGCCTGCTGCTGCGCCTGCTGTCCACAGGTGTGGCCCCAATGCACACGGTCAGCGTACTGAATGGCCCCTGTGATGTTAACAGGGAGTTCCTGGGCTGGGTGGGCGTGTGGACCCTGTGACGCTAACAGGGCTCCCAGTCTCAAGATCCGAGTGGCGTCTAACTCGGTTCAGGCAACTATTAGTTTCATAGCCACACAGATCTGTATCCTCCACCTAACCTTCCATTTGCCAACCTCTTCTTTTCCATCTGGGAGCACGGTGGACATTGACTGCTGATGGGGATATATACCTTTCTCTTTCTTTTCTTATTAATTTTCGTTATATACCGGTAACATAGTATATACCACCTTATCCAAATTTGCCAGTCCCACCGTAACAGATGGTGTTTCTTCATCAAATGTTACTTTTGCTTAACCACCAAACCTACGGACAAAAACTTTTTTCCCCTTTCCAACACACCTGTTCCCCTTTCCACCAGCATTTGTCCTTTTTCAACTCATTTGGTATATGACCAAAAGTGCAACTCTGCAGGGACACCGTACTTAATGCCATCTCAGCCCAGCAGCCAGCCTTCGGTCCCTCAGATGTGGACAAGTAAAAGCCCATTTCCTCCTATCCATGACAAAGCGTTCAGATTCACTCTGTGCAGCACTGGTGTTTACTGATAAAAGCAGATCTAAGAATCCGTACCACCTTCTGCAGATACTCCTGTATACGTGCGTCCCTTTCTATGGCAGGAATTATTTAGCCAAATTTGGTCTTGTACCGAGGATCTAACAGTGTGGCAACCCAGTAGTTAGCATTACTTCGAATTCGTACAATCCGAGGGTCATGTTGTAGGTAGTGCAGCAAGAAGGCGCTCATGTGTCTTGTGCATCCAGGAGGACCAAGTCCTTGGTTTGTTGGTGGCAGAGAGGTGAGAATCGTGCCTCCTTCCTCTGCCCTCTCCCCCCAACCTCGCACAACCAAAATGTGAGCAAGCTCTCACTCATCTGCTGAGTCTTCCATGCCCATCGCAAGTTCGTCCTCCATTTCTTCATGGGCTCCTGCACCTTCCTCAACAATTTTTGCTGATACTATGCGCCCTTGTTAATCCCTATCCCCCAGCATGACTGCCGCCTAGGTGCCGCTCAACGTATGGACCTTGTACATCTTATTATCCCTTCTGCATATGACTCCTCCTGTACTTCCTCCCCTTCCTCTTGGACCAACACCTGACTCCGAATAATGCTTACAGTGTGCTCCATCTTGTAGATGACCAGAATTGTCACGCTGAGAATGGCATCGCCAGTGCTAAACATCTTCATCGACATTTGTAAACTGTGTAGAAGGGTGCATAGGTCCTTGATCTGACACCACTCCAGCAGCGTGATCTGCACCACCTCTGGATCAAGTTAGCCCAGGGTATACGTCATACCGTATTTCAGCAGGGCTCTGCGGTGCTGCCACAGATGCTGCAAAATGTGCAGATTCCAATTCCTGCGTGTCGGAACATCGCATTTCCGGCGTTTAACCGCCAGACCCTAAGACTTCAGGAGCGATGAAAGTTGTTGAGCTGCTGGGTGCGAAGGATGAAAGTGAGCACATAGCAGCGTGCCCGCTGCACAAGGCCATGTAGGCCGGGATGGTATTTTAAAAATTGCTGGAGAATCATATTCAACACGTGAGCCATACAAGGCACGTGTGTCACATTGCCCTGACGAAGGGCCGCAGACAGGTTTGCATCATTGCCGCACACGGCTGTTAAGTCACCAACGTAGTCCACTCAATCAATTTGTACTCCGGTCGCCAGGTGACAACGTGTTCTTTTCGTGCATAGTGCTGATGATGGGAAAGGAGTCGATGCCTGCGGCGCAGGTTATGGTCACCCACTGAGTTGCGTTACCTTGACAGATACAGAACCACAGGCTGAATGTAGGTGGTGGGTATCTCACAGATGAAGTACCATCATTCAGCTACAACCAATGGGAAGACACCACACCCTTTTTTAGGCCCCTCCTGTCTGCAGACCACTGCCAGACAAAGCTATGAACCTCTGGTTACTGTTACCCCCAGTTCAGTTTTATGAGTTTGTGTGCTTGTTACCTGACTACTTTTCCTGCTTGCTGTTTATGTACCTCGTTGGCCGATCCGCATTTCACCTCTGCTTGTTTTCTGATTAAGTCCTGGCCATCCCATTCTGTTCCTCTTCCTCAATTAATGTTTTTGACCCTGCATGACTACTATTCTCTGGAACTGCAGCCTTCCACAGGTATTGATCAACTTGGGGCCTGTGTAATTCCAAATCATTGTATAGGGGTTAAAGGGTTTCAGGGTTCTGGGTGTCCAGCTTGGTGAGTGGCTTGCCTCTAGCCTATCCTTTACAGCCCATCTGAGTGTGTCGATCCAGGCAGGCGTTACACCGTGCCCTCTGCAGAAGGCCATGTAGGCCGGGATAGTGTTTTAAAAATTGCTGGACAACCAGGTTCAACACGTGAGCCATACAAGGCACGTGTGTCACATTGCCCTGAAGAAGGGTCGCAGACTGGTTTGCATCATTGTCGCACCCGACCTTCCCTGACTGCTGGTTGAGTGGAGACAACCATTGATGAAACTCGGTCTCACTCTCCAGAGCTAACCGTCCACAATTCCTCAGCGGTGTCTCACATTTCCCCTACATTTCAAAGTAAACATTTGACCGCCTGATGGCCTTGAGCTCTGCTGCCAGCATAGTAAGGAGGTGTGTGGGATTCCTTGGGCGCAGTTACAAGGAAGGGTGGCCTGACCACACAGGGTTTGGGCCGAGGTGGAGGACCCACACGAGGTTGAGGAGGCAGAAGCAGTGGAGGAACTTGTACATACAGAGGAAGGATTGACACACAAGTCGTGGGGACGGCAAGACTTGTACAGCAAACCCTTCTCCATCTCTCACCATAGTTACCCAGTGCCCAGTCAGCAACATGTAACTCCCCTGTCCATGCTTAGTGGTCCAAGTATCTGTGTTGAAATGCACCCTGTCACACACAGAGTCTCTCAAGGAATTGGTGAGGTTGTGTGCGAACTACTGTGGTAGCGCGGGCACGCCTTTCTTGGAGAAGGAGTGACGACTGGCCATCGGCTCTTGGGGCAATGCAATGGGCATAAGGTCTCGAAAATCCTCGGTCTCAAAAGGGTGTAAAGGCAGCCTTTCTGTTGCCAACAAGTTGCAGATGATGAAACTCAACCTCTTAGGCATGTCATGCCCTTCGAAAATCATGTAAAACACAGCGAGGGGACTCCAACCACAGTCTCCCTCGTTGCCACTAATTGGGCCACACACACCACTTGACTGGCATCAGTTGATCCCCCTTTTCAAAATGAAAAAGATGCTTTGCACGAAGCACTTTCAAAAATACGTGTGCCTTTCGCGTCCCCTGGCTGACCCAGGGGAAGAAAAGTCCTCTGAGAGCCATGACTTGTTCATCTTGGTTCTTTTAGAAACACAGCGAGGGGACTCCAACCACAGTCTCCCTCGTTGCCACTAACTAGGCCACACACACCCCACTTGACTGGCATCAGTTGACCCAATTTTCAAGATGAAAAAGATGCTTTGCATGAATCACTCTCAAAAATACGCGTGCCTTTCCCGTCCCCTGGCTGACCCAGGGGAAGAAAAGTCCTCTGAGAGCCATGACTTGTTCATCTTGGTTCTTTTAGAAACACAGCGAGGGGACTCCAACCACAGTCTCCCTTGTTGCCACTAATTGGGCCACACACACCCCACTTGACTGGCATCAGTTGACCCCCCTTTTCAAAATGAAACAGATGCTTTGCATGAAGCACTCTCAAAAATACGCGTGCCTTTTGCCTCCCCTGGCTGACCCAGGGGAAGAAAAGTCCTCTGAGAGCCATGTCCACATTGTCAGTGGACAGACGCGTGTGCTTATCTGCCAGCAGACCCCCAGCAGCACTGAAGACAGGTTCCGAGAGAACGCTGGCTGCAGGACACGACAAGATCCCCAAGGCATACGTGGCAAGCTCAGGCAATTTATCCAGATTGGAAGCCTAAAATGAGCAGGGCTCAAGTTGCACAATAATGGAATTGATGTTTCCTTGCATATACTCATATATCTGTGTGTCCTCCTCTTTTTCCTTGTCCAGCTCTTTTGTTTTCGCATGCGTATATGTCCTTGTCACTTTCCCATGTGTTTGTGTTGTGTTGTGAGTTGTTTGTCACCTTTTGGACACCTTTGAGGGTGTTTTCTAGGTGTTTTTATGTGTTTGTGAATGCCTGCCATAGTTTCCTATGCGGTTCGAGTTCGGTTCGTCGAACGTTCGACGAACCAAACTCGAACGGGACCTCCGTTCGGCGAACCGACCTCGAGCCGAACCGGGACCGGTTCGCTCATCTCTAGTGGTAATACACATAGCGGGTCCTGACCTGCGGGGCTGCGCATCTCCTCCGCAGGAAAATGCAGGAGACCGCAGCTGCTCGTACCCATGATCAGGGTTCAGTACGCTGCGGTCTCTTGCTTGTGTTCTCCATACGGAGGATGCATGCAATTCCGCAGCAAACAATTAACATGCTGCGGTCAGGAAAGACACACATTGCAGGTCAGTGTTTGCTGTGGAAAAAGCAAGCACAGCAGGCATGAGATTTCTATTAATCCATCCACTCTGCTTGTACTGTACAATGCAGCGTTTTGGACGCAGCTAAAACTTGCTGCATCCAAAACGCTGTAAACACTGATCGTGGGTAGACACCCTTAGAAATATCTGATCATTGTGATCATAGCCTTAAAGTGCATAGTGACCACCCCCTTGGGTTTGCCAACTTGACTTTTTTTTTGTTTTTAACCAATTATCAAAAATCACAGACATACGATATTTAGTACGGACATATTGGAAAACCATAATAAATTATTATGATTATAAGTGACATGTCTACAGCCCATTACGTTAATATGAAGACAGCAGTTGTATTCACTATGAAGTGTAAAATGACTAAAATTACAGTCAAGATAAATTGTATAAGTTTCTTCAGGTTCAAAAAAAATCAAGGGCACCTTAAACTTTTTTTTTTAATTTTTTTATTTAAAGGACAAGGCAAAAAGTGCCCTATTTTTCGACCTGTCCTGGAAATTCCGGACAGTTTGCAACCCAGCCACCTCTCCGATTAAAAAAATCTCATTATGCAGACACGTTTTCCGATGTCAGATTTTCAGTTTCCGATACTATTAGGCTAGGTGGGCTTCCCAGCACTATATACATACAGGATGCAGCCAGGTCAATTAATGTAGGCCTTGTAATCTAGGGTCTCCGTTCCTGTGTGGTGCACGTATATACATATATTATATATATATATATATATACACAGTGCCTACAAGTAGTATTCAACCCGCTGCAGATTTAGCAGGTTTGATAAGATGCAAATAAGTTAGAGCCTGCAAACTTCAAACAAGAGCAGGATTTATTAACAGATGCATAAATCTTACAAACCAACAAGTTATGTTGCTTAGTTAAATTTTAATACATTTTCAACATAAAAGTGTGGCTCAATTATTATTCAACCCCTAGGTTTAATATTTTGTGGAATAACCCTTGTTTGCAATTACAGCTAATAATCGTCTTTTATAAGACCTGATCAGGCCGGCACAGGTCTCTGGAGTTATCTTGGCCCACTTCTCCATGCAGATCTTCTCCAAGTTATCTAGGTTCTTTGGGTGTCTCATGTGGACTTTAATCTTGAGCTCCTTCCACAAGTTTTCAATTGGGTTAAGGTCAGGAGACTGACTAGGCCACTGCAACACCTTGATTTTTTCCCTCTTGAACCAGGCCTTGGTTTTCTTGGCTGTGTGCTTTGGGTCGTTGTCTTGTTGGAAGATGAAATGATGACCCATCTTAAGATCCTTGATGGAGGAGCGGAGGTTCTTGGCCAAAATCTCCAGGTAGGCCGTGCTATCCATCTTCCCATGGATGCGGACCAGATGGCCAGGCCCCTTGGCTGAGAAACAGCCCCACAGCATGATGCTGCCACCACCATGCTTGACTGTAGGGATGGTATTCTTGGGGTCGTATGCAGTGCCATCCAGTCTCCAAACGTCACGTGTGTGGTTGGCACCAAAGATCTCGCTCTTGGTCTCATCAGAGCAGAGAACCTTGAACCAGTCTGTCTCAGAGTCCTCCAAGTGATCATGAGCAAACTGTAGACGAGCCTTGACATGACGCTTTGAAAGTAAAGGTACCTTACGGGCTCGTCTGGAACGGAGACCATTGCGGTGGAGTACGTTACTTATGGTATTTACTGAAACCAATGTCCCCACTGCCATGAGATCTTCCCGGAGCTCCTTCCTTGCTGTCCTTGGGTTAGCCTTGACTCTTCGGACAAGCCTGGCCTCGGCACGGGTGGAAACTTTCAAAGGCTGTCCAGGCCGTGGAAGGCTAACAGTAGTTCCATAAGCCTTCCACTTCCGGATGATGCTCCCAACAGTGGAGACAGGTAGGGCCAACTCCTTGGAAAGGGTTTTGTACCCCTTGCCAGCCTTGGGACCCTCCACGATCTTGTCTCTGATGGCCTTGGAATGCTCCTTTGTCTTTCCCATGTTGACCAAGTATGAGTGCTGTTCACAAGTTTGGGGAGGGTCTTAATTAGTCAGAAAAGGCTGGAAAAAGAGATAATTAATCCAAACATGTGAAGCTCATTGTTCTTTGTGCCTGAAATACTTCTTAATACTTTAGGGGAACCAAACAGAATTCTTGTGGTTTGAGGGGTTGAATAATAAATGACCCTCTGAATAAACCTTTCACAATTAAAAAAAAAAAAAAAAAAAAGAAATAACATTCTTTTTTGCTGCAGTGCATTTCCCACTTCCAGGCTGATCTACAGTCCAAATGTCACAATGCCAAGTTAATTCTGAATGTGTAAACCTGCAGGGGGTTGAATACTACTTGTAGGCACTGTATATTATAATATATATATATATAGTGCCGGGCAGCCCGCCTAGTCTAATAGTATGGGCATCATCAATACTCTGTAGGTCAGATACTGTGCACCTAAGCTACATGTGTGAACGGCACCCTATACAAGCCATTTGTGTGCAATTTTATCACCATGCAATCACCCCTCCATGGAGTGGTAGTGTGTGAATGGTTGCACCATCAGTGTTTTGCACCTGTTGCCTCCATTTTTATTAAGGGGTTTTGCGGCATCCTATAGGGTACTTTACACACAATGATATCGCTAACGATATATTGTCGGGGTCACGATGTTCGTGACGTACATCCGGTGCCGTTAGCGATATCCTTGTGTGTGACTAAAAGAGCGACGATCAACGATCGCAGTAACGTCAAAAATCGATGATCGTTGACACGTCGCTCCTTTTCATATCGTTGGTGGTGCATACCGCTGGTTGTTCGTAGTTCCTGCAGCATCACACATCGCAATGTGTGACACCGCAGGAACGAGGAACATCTTACCTGCGTCCGCCGGCAATGAGGAAGGAAGGAGGTGGGCGGCATGTTCCGCTCATCTCCGCCCCTCCTCTGCTATTGGGCGGCCCGCTTAGTGACGCCGCTGTGATGCCGAACGAACCGCCCCCTTAAAGGAGAGATTGTTCAGTGTCTCCAGCGACATCGTTAAGCAGGTATGTGCGTGTGACGCTGCCGTAGCGATATTGTTCGCTACGGCAGCGATCACCCCCATGACGAAACAGCGTCGTGAGCGGGTGCTATCACGCACGGCATCGCTAGCTATCGCTAGCGATGTCGCAGCGTGTAAAGCTCCCTTATGAGGGCAGTGATTGTGTGGCCTGGGCAGATAAACATTGTTGTCCTTTGTTCCTGTGAATGTTTCTGAATTTTGGGGGGGAAATTTAATTCCTCTTTTTGTGGTTTAACTTTTACACTTGCTCTTTAGTGACTTTTATACCCACTGGCAGCAGCGAAGACAAGACCTGGCACAATCATACCAAACTACCCAAAAGAATGTTACAGTAACCGTACACTGGGAATAAAATATGATCTGCTCACAACTGCGCCCGCCCGGGTTGGCATCTGTTGGGTAAATGCGGGAGAGAAAAGTAATTATTCATCATTTATTGGAATGAAGAATGGAACATAAATGGATGCAAAGGTCAAGGATTTTAATAGGCCAGAAGGGAGAGGGGATACGTTGTGCAAGACATAAATCTTCATTAAAGATAAATTGGCTTCCCTTCAGCACCATTTGAATAGAATAGCTGGAGATCCACATGTCATGGATTAATATGTCATGGACAAAGCAAATTATTTCTCTGGAGATTTTTATGTTAATTAAAATATGTAGAAACACATATTGCATATGATGGAGTTTGATAGTTATGCACGTGGCTTTTATAATCAGCTGTAGTACCTCATTAGAGCCTGTAGGAGGCACTGTTGTAACTTCCAACTAAGAAATTTGGTTATATAAAACAGCAACCCCACCGCAAAATTTACCATCACCCCTTTATCAATGATGGCACAGGAGGAGTCCTCCATTTATCACTCTGCAAAAGAGAGAAGCCATGGTGCTTTTCTTAGCAGACACCTGACGTGGCAGGTATGCATGAGAGGCCTAGAGAAATGCGCAATGTTTCCCCAGAGTGTCTGCAAACATTTTATTTCTCCAGCTGCCCACAGGACCACGAGTCAGAAAGCCATGGAACCCATAGGGTGGAGGGGCGACATGACTAGAGGGAAGGGAAGGAGTGATGGGGTTAATGGAAACAGGAATGGTTTGTTTATAAGGCAGAATAGAGGGATTGGTGGGTAGGAGGAGTTCCCTGGAGGAAGAGGTGGGACAGTTGAGGGGTGTAAGTAAAGGACTTTGACTTACCCCCTCTCTCTTGACTTCCGGATATGGAACGATCTGACTGGAGAGGTTCCTATAAGGTGTCAGGACGTCACCTTCTATTTCTCCATGGAGGAGTGGGAGTATTTAGAAGGACACAAAGATCTGTACAAGGACGTCATAATGGAGGTTCCCCAGCCCCTCACATCACCAGACTTCCGGATATGGAACGATCCGGACGTGCGACAGGATTGCTGCTACCCGGGACCAGCGAATTCATCATGGCAGTGCACGGGCCCCTGGCAGCGCGGTCCCACGCCTTGGCTGCTGGGGGTTAACCTGTTGGCACTTTCCCCTCGCTCCCCTGTCAGCTGCGGGCGGCGTCCCCCCTCCCTCATATCTCAGGTACTTGCCGTGTGCGGGGGGAGCGAGGAGGAGATGTGAGAGCCCCTTCGGGGACCCTCCGCGGTAGGACGTGGGCAGGGCAGTACTCAGCTGCTGCTCCGGCCGCGGGAGGAATCTCCGTCCGGGCCGCGGCAGCCGGGAGGGGGGCGTGGCTTGTCTGCGGCCTATTTCCGGTCCGAGCCGCGGCCTGGATTGCTGGATGCGGCGGCTCCCGGACGGGGAGAGTGCCCGGCGGTGACAGAGGCCAGCTTTACCCCTCGCGGACGGTGGGGGGGGGCCGCGGAGCTGCAGCCAGTGGTGGGTCCGGCACCAGGGCAGGCGGGCCTGGGGCGACGGGTGCCCAGGAGGCGTCGGTGAGTGGGGGTGACGGCAGGGGCCCTGCGGTTTCTGCTTGGTCACCCAGATCAGGTTGCAGCTCCCGGCCGCGGCGGTCTCCCCCAGGAGGGGGAGGGCCCAGCGGACAGAGGCTTTCATGGGGCCCAGGAGGGCTGGATGCGGCGGCTCCTGGCCAGGAGAGCGCCCGGCGAGGACGGAGGCCAGCGTTACCCCCCTTCCCCCGTGGGTGGAGGGGGGGTGGCCGGGGGGCTGCAGCCAGCAAGGGGTCCGGCACCAGGGCAGGCGAGCCTGGTGCGACGGATGCCCGGGAGGCGTCGGTACGTGGGGGTGACGGCGGGGACCCTGCGGTCCCCGCCTGGTCACCCAGAGCAGGCGTGCAGCTCCCGGCAGCGGCGGTCTCCCCCAGGGGGGCGAGGACCCGGCGGACGGATGCCTTCTGGGCCCAGGTGGGCAGGAGGCTGGCGGCTCTGGATGGGAGTCTGCTGGCAGCAGGTCGGGCCACAGGTACCCCCTGTCCTTGCAGGCAGCAGGGGGGGTCGGGCCAGAAGATGAGGCCCGCGGTGGCAGCCCGTGGGTCAGGATGGTTTCCGGGGTTGTCGCCGCGGGACAGAAGATGGAGCTTGGAGGATGGTGCCCACGCGGCGTACCAGGAGGACGGCCGTGGTGGTGGCAGCGCTTCGGCGGCGTCTGCATTACATGAGCCAGAGGCGGTCGGCTCCAGCGAGGAGGAGGAGGAAGCAGCGACGGAAGAATCAGACGTCTGGATGGCGTGACTTTTATTCCGGGATACGCCGGGTCGCGGTCGGGTGAGACGGCCGTGGATTCGGCAGGGTTGGGGCGCAGTTGGTGGGGGGGGGCGGCTGCGGACACGGCAGCGCCAAGTGGGTTTGTGTTTTGACAAGGTATGGGGTTTACTGCAGTGGTGTATACGGTTGTGGAGAGTGCGCATGCACCGCCGGCGGCATGGACGGGAACGGTGGGTAATAGGCGCAGGTGCGGCAGGCAGAGTGAGGGCGCATGAGGCGGCAGGGGAGCATTTTCGGGCAGAGGCGGCAAGGGCTGTGACAGAGTGAGTGGTGAGGAGCGAAGAGGGGGATGAGGTGGTGCATTGGGCTGACAGTGGTCAAGTGTGAGAGTTATGGGTGCTTCAAAGGCCCGCTGGGGGGGGGCTCACTTGCTGGAGGATGTGAGGGATAAGATTTGAATGGGGGAACGTGTAGCAATAGTTTCGCTGCTCCCCCTGGAACAGTTTCACCTGGATTAGGTTAAGCCAAGTGATTCCAGGAAGGATAAGTAGAGGGAGGGGAGCGCCGGTGGAGGCTCACCCCTCGTACATTTGCAACGTGGCTGCGGGCATTTGCGTTTTTGGCAAGGGTATCGGGGGAAGGAATTGGGTAATTGGTTCGGCATGGTTCGGTTATATGGATCCATTTGGGGTGGCTTGTTTAGGTCATATGGCGGTTTAGTCTGGCTTCAGTACGCCGTGTAATTTCAGCAAGGGAAGGTGTTGCGTGCCAGTATGCGGTAGGAGCATACGGGCACATCCTTATGGCTGCAGTGGATGGCGGCTCCTAGTCAGCCCCCCCCCTTTTGGGGGGTAGTTGGCTGTTCGGGGCGTGGAACCCCGGCGACACGGTCGATGAGGGTTTTTTGGGGGGAATAGAATGATGGGTGGTGCAGATTTGGCGCGGACGGTTGTCTTAAGCATACGTGTTGGGTTGTGGTAAGGAACATAGTAATTCTGCGTCTTTCTATTTATATTGGTGGATCTTTGCCTCCTTATTGGAAGTTTGTGCTGGGCGAGGGGACACCTGGTGGTTGTCAGTGGAAAGAGGGGTCAGGACGTGGCTTTGGGCAGGATGGGTGGGCCATTCGGGGCCCTCCTTGTCATGATTGGGTTTCTCTGTTGGTGGGTAGTGCCGGAAATGAGCTGTATATAGATGTATATATTTCGGCTTGTTCAAAACGTATCTTATCTGGAGGAGTCATCGGTGTATGCCTGCTTGGCTCCAGAATTGTCGGCGGTTTATTATGTGTCGTTGGACAGAGGGTGGGATTTGGTAAAGGCGGTGAGCCGTGGAGCATTGATGGCAAAGGTGGATTTGGAGGCGGCATTTAGGTTGTTACTGGTCCACCCTGCTAGCTAGCAGTTCTGGTGCTGCGGTGGGGAGGGGAGTTATTATTATGCTGATCGGTGGGGGCTAATGGGTTTTGTCCCATTTTATGTTCCGTTGGGGGCGGTTATTTCTTTGTGGAGTGGTTTGTGCGTGGTGTGTCCCAGCTTACACCTCTTATTCATTATAGGTTCATTCTCTTTACATCGGGTTGGCGGGTTGATGATTCGTTGAGGTTGTTTGTTTCATTGCAGATGGTGGTGGATACTCTTTTGGGCCTGTTGGCGCAGGCGAAGACTGAGGGTCCAACGCCAGTGATACAGTTTGTGGGGGATAAAGTTTGATGTTATGGTCAGAGAGGTAGGATTCGTGGGTAATGGTGTGGTCCTATGGGCTGCGATAGAGGCAGTTAGGTCAGCTAAGACGGTGCGGTTTCAGGCGGTGCAGTCTTTGCAGGGGCGGTCGAACCACGGGTGCAGAGTTACGCCGCTGGGGGGCGTGTCTGCTGGACGGCTGGCGATGGCTGCGCCAAGGGTGCAGCCATCGGATCATTTGTGTGTGGTCACGAAGGAGATCAATGACGATCTGATGGTGTAGGAGGTTTTTTCTTACGGCGATTTAGTGGCCGCGGATTGTGGCTGGGTAAGGTAGTGCCTGATGGAACGTAGCTGCGGTACTCGGATGCAGCGGGTCCAGTTGGTTTTCTGGTTGGGCATTGTGGGGTAGCGCTTCCAATCGGTGGTAGTAGTCGGGTTGGGGAGGTTGGCAGTTTTTCCAAGAGGAAGGTGTGCTGTCATTCTGACTATCAGTTGGTGGAGAATTCGATTAATAGTTGGTTTGCTAATCCTGGGGCCAAGGGTGGCGTACTTGCGACAGTTGGTTTCGCAATTGTATGCGTTTAAAAAAGAAAAAAAAAAAAAAAAAAATGGTATGCGTGGCGCAACCAGTACTGGGGTTCGCCAAGGGAATAGCAGCTGCTTTGTTTCCTTCCAGTTCTGCAGGTCTCGGGAGTTGAGGCCGCGTAACAGACGAGGTGGGCACGGTGTGTCCTGAGGGCTTGTGGAGTCTGGTGTGGCTGTGTTGGGGAGCGGCTCGGTGCCCAGTGACTGAGGTTATTTGGGGCTGATATCCAGAAGTGTGGGTGGCGCGGATAACGTTGTTTGGGACAATGTGTGAGGAAGGCCCGGTGGAGTATTTGGTGGGGGTGTTGGCAGTGGTGATTAACGGTTTTCAGGCTGCTAGGCCGGCGTCAGCAGTGGAGCAGAGGGTGGCGGCTGTGGCTGTCTTGTTGAGGATTAGATGTGGAGAGATGTTTTCGCAGGATCTTAGTGCGCGGCAGGCCTTGAAGGGTTTGGTCGTAAGGGTGTGAGGCAGCGGGATACAAGGGTTCGTCTCCGTTGTTTTGTGGAAGCGTTTGGTGAGTGATTTGTGGTGGCTATGTTCATCTGAGCACGAGCAGGTTTTGTTTCCCTTGTCCAAAACGGTTTGTGTTAGCCTTTTGGGAGGCTTTGAGATTGTGGGGTTGGTCAGCCCATCTACGGTTAGGAGCGGAGGTTGGATGTTGGAGGATGTGTCCGAGGTGGTGCAGTGGGTTGAGCGCCGGCTTTGTCGCTCACCGAATCAGATTAGGCGGGTGGTGAAGGTTGGTGTTGTTATACGCGGTCCCGGGTGCGGAATTTATGTTGTGAGGACGCCCAGGATCATTATTGTGTCGCGTTTGTTAAGGTACCATTTTGTGGCAGCGCTGCAGACTGGATTGCAGGTGGCGGGGGTGGGCGCCCGGAATACTACGGGTCGTCTTCCTTCTGGATTGGGCTTCCACGGAGGCCCCTCGGTGGGCTCAGAAAAGGGGTGGTGAGAAGTATTGGGAGGTGGGAGTCCTCTTGTTTCGGTGTTACGTTGGCCTCAGTTGTTATCGGGTTAAGGCCAATGGGGGCGTTTGAGTCTTTTGGGAGTGGAATGGGTTGGCGTAACAGGTTGGGGTTATCTGTGGGTTTATAACCTCTGGGTTTTGTGGTGAGGGTGTGCCTCATTTGGATATTTGGGCATTCGTTGGTTCTCGGGGCCTCGACGGTCTGAGGCTCGCCCAAATTTTGCCAGTGGGGTCTGGACGGGTCGATGGTACTGGTCCAGTGAGTGGGAGGCAGCGATTAGGTATCTCGAGAAGTTATTTATGAATGTTTTAAAAAAAAAAAAAAAAAAAAATTTGTTGGTTTGTTGCATTGTGGAAGACATACCCGGGCTTAATCGTGGGGTAGTTTTTGATAGTGTGACCGGTTTGGAATGGCGTGTGGCTTGTGCGGTAGGCAGTATCAATCGAGCCTTTATTGGGGGGCGGCGCCTAAAGTTGGTGGCGCTGAACTGGTGGTTTTGGTGATGCGATGGGGGTGCATCTTAACGTTCTTGGTGCTGTTTGTGGACGCTGGGATTGCGTGGAGGTGTGGTACAAGCTTTTGGTGTGTGGCGGGTCCAGGCCACGTAAGGAGTCACGTGCCCTGTCCTGTGGCGGGGGGTAGGTCTGGTCCAGAGGCGGTTGAAGGCAATGGTAACTGGACAGAGAGACACCATCTTGGTATGGTGGCTCCAGGTTCCGGGATGTTGCAGGCACGGGGTTCTGCAAAGTTGGAGGGTTAATCCGTAGGTGATTAATACCTCATCTCTGGGTCGGTGTGTTGCGGCCAGGGATACTGGGGTGAGAAGTGGTTCCTGGACTGGGCCTACTCAGGGTTGTATATTTACTGTATTGGTTACTGTGTTACCTATTGTTATTTGTTGGGGTCGCCCGTTGGACGGCGCCCCCTTGTGTTAGTATGTAAATAATAGGTAATAAAGGCTGCTGTGGCCAATTTTAAACCAAGTCACATGCAGTTCGTGTATTATTTACAGATGGTATTGGTGGGTAACACACATACAGCACGACTGGAGAATCCTTCCTCAATGGTCAAGAAAGCCATGGAACCCATAGGGTGGAGGGGCGACATGACTAGAGGGAAGGGAAGGAGTGATGGGGGTTAATGGAAACAGGAATGGTTTGTTTATAAGGCAGAATAGAGGGATTGGTGGGTAGGAGGAGTTCCCTGGAGGAAGAGGTGGGACAGTTGAGGGGTGTAAGTAAAGGACTTTGACTTACCCCCTCTCTCTTGACTTCCGGATATGGAACGATCCCCGCCCACCCTCCCTTGTGTTTAATACCGAGGGGAATTTTGTCTGGGTTGTTTCTTTGTCACAGCAGCGGGGGGTAGGTCTGGTCCAGAGGCGGTTGAAGGCAATGGTAACTGGACAGAGAGACACCATCTTGGTATGGTGGCTCCAGGTTCCGGGATGTTGCAGGCACGGGGTTCTGCAAAGTTGGAGGGTTAATCCGTAGGTGATTAATACCTCATCTCTGGGTCGGTGTGTTGCGGCCAGGGATACTGGGGTGAGAAGTGGTTCCTGGACTGGGCCTACTCAGGGTTGTATATTTACTGTATTGGTTACTGTGTTACCTATTGTTATTTGTTGGGGTCGCCCGTTGGACGGCGCCCCCTTGTGTTAGTATGTAAATAATAGGTAATAAAGGCTGCTGTGGCCAATTTTAAACCAAGTCACATGCAGTTCGTGTATTATTTACAGATGGTATTGGTGGGTAACACACATACAGCACGACTGGAGAATCCTTCCTCAATGGTCATGTGCTCACATTCACGGCAATGAATGATACATGTGTAATGGGGCTGATAGCGGCCCATGGGAATCTGTGAACATTCGCACTGAGAGGGTCAATATTATTTCAGTGTCTTACATAGAAGCTGTGTGATCTTACGATGCTTGGGTTGTAGTCACCCGGGCTAACCAAAAGCCTTTCATTTCATGTACAGTATAAACAGAGAGGAACACAGAAAACCACCAAGTAATTCAGCCATCGGTAACATCTCAAATGACAGATGCATTAGTCATTCACCTTCATGCTTCATTTCTAGGATTATATCAAAACCCAAAACAACAAGGCCATGTTCACACCTTCAGTATTTTACCTCAGTATTAGTAGCCAAAACCAGGAGAGGGTGAAAAATGCAGAAGTGGTGCCCATGTTTCTATTATACTTTTCCCCTGATTGTACCACTCTTGGTTTCCCCTACAAATGCTAAGGTAAAAAAAACCTCACCAAATATTCAATGTGTGCACGTGGCCCTACAGATACTGAGGTAACAACTCACCAAATACTGAACATGTGCACGTGACATTAGAAATACTGAGGTAAAAAAACCTCACCAAATACTCAATGTGTGCACATGGCCCTACAGATACTGAAGTTAAAAAACCTCACCAAATACTCAATGTTTGCACGTGGCCTACAGATACTGTAAAAAAACTCACCAAATTCTCAACATGTACACATGGCCTTACAAATACTAAAGTAAAAAACGCACCAAATACTCAATGTGTGTGTACACATGGCGTAAAAGAAAAAAGAAAATGAGAACAGATGCAGGCTGCAGTAATGTTACCTACATACCAAAGAATACAGCAGCACTCAATTCATCAAGATATAAGCAAGCAGGGAAAGATGAACGTTGAACTCCATTACTGCCACATAGGTTATATTAATAGAAGTGACATACTTAACGCACAAATTAGCTAATTCGTGTGTGCCCATTAGCCATATACTCTTGTTGATGAGAACCTTTCCTGAGCCAAGACCTAAGAATGTAAAGGCCAGGTAGGATCCCGCATTAGTTAAAAACCGTCTTAGGCCGGGGTCACGCGAGCGAATGAATCGGAAAAGTGCAATCTGATATAAAAAAAAAAACAACAAAAATAACGGATGGCACTTGGTTCAATGTTGTTGGTCAGATTTGGGAGTTTTTCCTCAGCTGTGATTGGACTGAAGGAAAAAAAAAAAAAAAAAATCACAGACAGATTACAGGCTGCCACCATCGGTGTCTGTATTCTGCAGCTTAATCTGTTTTTTTTTCCCCCGGGCCTGTAAAATTGTTGTGATATTCACTTCCAAAATTTTTGTCTGGACTTGTGGCCTGAAATCTGATCCTGAGGCCTAATAAACGTTATAAACATAGTTAAATTCCAATTATTTTCTCAGGCTTCTATAGTCTACAGCTCCTTTAATAAAATTATACCCAATTGATTCCATTATAGTCCAATGATTTCCCTTCTCTCAAGGCAGATATTATTTTTGAAAATTTGCTTATAAAAGTACAAAATGTTTTTGCTATGATAAGTATGTGAAACGAATAGGAAGTACTCCCTTGTGCTACCTTCAATTAAACAGTAACACAGAAGGGTACTCGAAATATACAAAGTGTAATGGAAAAGCCGCAAAATTAGGAATATATTTACTCAAGTAATGTTAGACATTTTATTACCAATTAGACATATTGTAGTCAGAGTGGAGGAGGTCCGACTGCGAGGGCCCCCACCAAACTTGAACAAGAATACAACAAATTCTTATTCTTAGTGAAGAGGAGGCTGTGATTTACATAAATAGGATTGCGACCTGAGCTACTCCAATCAGTCACACAAATATTGGCCCTGATTCATCAAAGCGATAACACCAGAAATCTGGCAAAAAAAAAAAAACGTTTTGAAAAGTTACACATTTTTCAACTTTTGGCATATTCACACCATTGTCGACGTGCTTATCCAAAATGGACGGTGCTGGGGTGGGACCGGTGACGGGACACCTGCTTGTCTAGTTGATATGCCTTATTCTACAAATATTACTCGAGGGACTGACTGGAGTAAGGTTTCTGATGAGGTGCACACCACATATAAGATGCTCATGTCTCATTAGGATCATGAGCATCTGACTCTAACAAGCCCCTTCATCAAGGCTGAGATGAACAACGGCGGTCTTGATGAATTGAAGCCAAAGCCTTTAGAGGGTCCATAAATGACTAAATCCCTACAAGAAGATACACTGAGATGGTATGTAAGATGGTTACGTTTTGATTCTAAGTCGTTTAATCCTTAATTCAGTACCCCTCTTATGGTGGAGAGTATCACACAGGACCAGCAAGGTTCAACTGGCTTTGTCTCAATTTTATCCAACTAAAATAATGGCATCTCAATGAAAATACACAATCTTGGCAATTAAACACAATACTGAGGTACAGGGCTTGGCGGTTACCGAACAGAATAAATATGTAACTAGCCTCCTCAGAGAAGAAGAGGACAGCAACTCGAGTGTAACCTATAGAGGCAACAATATTGACTTTTTAATGAAGCTTGCAACATGACTTGGCATAAGAAGCCAAAACAGGCATTTGAAAACAAGTGTTTTGGAGTTTTTGACCCTCCTCAGTGCAAAGCAGGAGATCTGGAAGTGCTGATTTGGCTGGGGGAGAAGCCTCTGACAATGGATCTAAGTTACATTTTCTTCTTAGGGAGAGTGTCAAGTTGACGTAAAGAGAAAATTCTCATCTTGGAATTTAAAAATGCAAATAGCTTTCTTAGAGAGGAAGGAGATCGTAAGCAGCAATCTTAAAAGTTGATATTGACACCTTAAGGCTGCGTGCCCACGATCAGGGTTTACAGCGTTTGGACGCGGCGTGTTCTCCCTGCATCCACAATGCTGCATTGTACAGAACGAGCACAGTGGATGGGATTTAGAAATCCCATGCCCACTGTGCTTGTTTTTCCCGAGCCACAGCATGTCAATTGTTTGCTGCGGAGACGTGAGTGTTCTCCATAGCGAGAACACAGCGAGAGACCGCAACTGCCCAAGCTAGGATTGTGGGCATGAGCAGCTGCAGTCTCCTGCAGAGGAGATTCGTAGCCTCGCAGATCAGGACCTGCTACATTTAGGATGCAGCAGGTCCTGATCATGTGTACGTACCCTAAGGGTGGCTTTACATGCTGCGATATCCGGCCCGATATCGCTAGCATGCGACCCACCCCCATCGTTTGTGCGAAACGGGCATATCGCTGCCCGTCGCGCACAAAATCCAGCACCCCCGTCACACATACTTACCTGCATAGCGACGTCGCTGTGACCGGCGTACCGTCTCCTTTCTATAGGGGCGGTCCGTTCAGCGTCACAGCGACGTCACTAAGCGGCCGCTCAATGTAAGCGGAGGGGCGGAGATGAGCGGGACGAAACATCCCGCCCACCTCCTTCCTTCCGCATTGTGGCCGGAGGTAGGTAAGGAGACGATCCTCGTTCCTGCGGCGTCACATGTAGCGATGTGCACTGCCGCAGGAACGAGGAACAACTTCGCCCCTGCAACAGCAGCGATAACTGGCAGCGGACCCCCATGTCAACGAGGAGCGATTTTGGACGTTTTTTTGCAACGATCCAAAACCGCTCCAAGGAGTCACACGCTACGACATCGCTACAGCGGCCGGATGTGCGTCACAAAATCCGTGACCCCAACGAGATCGCTGGACCGAAATCGTAGCATGTAAAGCCCGCTTAAGTGTCCTTGCCTCATGACAAACCCCTTGTCAGAGGTTTTTCATTCAGCCAAATCGGATCTCTTGCTTTCTACTGATGAGGGACAAACAACCTGAAATATGTGTCTGTAAACAGTTTTTCTGGTTTGACTTCTTATCCTAAGTCCCGTAGAAAGAACCATTAAAGGGTTGATATTGACTTTTATGATATGGATACTGCCAATAGGTGAAACTAGAGTTCTAGTCCTCTGCCCATCTACAGAGGGATTTTGCATGTTTGCATTCCCTGCAGAGATTTGCATGGATTGAACGTCTCTTAATGCTTACTTGGCCCTTTCTACAAGGAAAAATTATTCCCCTCAGACCAACAACAGAATAAATGCAGACATTGGCAGTTAAAGGGGTTGTCCATTACTTGGACAACTTCTTCTCAGTCCCCTTGTTCGTCCTAGAAAAATAAATAAGCCTATACTCACCTCTAGTGAGGCTACAGTTCCAGCAATGTCTGATGTTGCATTCCTGGGGCCCACGTGACATTCTTATGACATGTGAGCCCCGTGACCAATCAGTGCCCGTCTTCTGTCTCCCTGCCTTTGGATGCTTGAGAAAGATGTGAGCGTTGCACTGATTTCCTGCTCAAATGTCCAAAGGTGGGGTGACAGACACAGAGCGCTAATTCGTGGCGGGGCTCACGTCATAACAATGTGACGTGGACCCTGGGAACGCAACTTTAGACATCACTGGAACCGGAGGTGAGTATAGGCTTATTTATTTTTACAGGGGTGAACAGTAGAAATGAGTTGGGGTTGTCTAAGTAGTGGACATCTCCTTTAAACATTAAATTTGAGGTACAGAGTTGGGTGGTCACAGATCAGAGTTACGAAAAACAGCAACAGGAATGGTATTTTAGCACAGTAGATAAAGAAACGTAAACTATGAAGTTGCATGGCTTAGAAGGCTGTTATGGTCACTGTCAGAGGTCCACACTCACTAGCAATCTCACATCACAGCAGTCCAGGGCAAGTCCACACTGTAGGTGGTGGGCTCATCTCAGTGTTGCTACGCTTTTCAGCAGGCCCAACTCAAATTATGAATCCTCCTAACTGCTCCTGATTTAGAGGGAATTTGTCAGCAGGTTTTTGCTACCTCATCTGACAGCAGCATGATGTAGGGAAAGAGACCCTGAATCCAACGATTAATCACTTAGATGACTGGCTGCAGCCGTTCTGACACAATCAGAATTTTTAGCTTTTGTCATTTAGCAGAGTCCAGTGAGTTGACTTGGCCAACACTAGGCTTTCAATAGGGATTGAACATTGACTTTGAGGTGCCAATCAGAGTAGGGATCGTGCTGGACTACCGTGCACATGATTTTGTAGTCCAAGCAATGATAAGAGTCCTATTGCTTAAACAAAGATAGCAAATAAACAAGAGATCGGACTTTGACAAGTTAGGCATCCCTGAATTCTCTGTGTTAACCTTTGCAGCATGCTTGCTTCAGCTTACATAGCAAAAACCTGCTGACAAATTCACTTTCAGACTGGAGCACCTTAGCATTTAATAGTCTTCCTTTCTCACTATGAGATGCGCTGTGCTAGCCCCACCTAACATGGAGCCTGTGCAGTGCAATGCTATTGCATCGGATCTTGCGTCTACGCGTGACCACAGCCTTGAAGTCATTGTACAAGTATAGGTACAAGCGAAAGGTGCTGTAGGGAGATAGGGAATTTCTTGCTTTAATATTCATACCCATGATTCAAGAGTTTATGTGCAATCAATGTGTGACTGTTAAAATAACTCTCTGCCTTCCTAGTTATTACGCTCTCAGTCGCCACAATAGCAGATTTAATGGCCGCCTTCACCCTCTCCAGTATCCGCGTGTAGAGACGGTGTGTATATGTTGTATGTTCGCTCTGTTAGTATTACATAATTCCAGCTCTCCATAAAATCTCGCTCATTCTGGGTACTTGGCCTCAGTGATGATGTACAACGTGTTGACAGATGAAAAAGGATGGAGCTTGGCATCTGCTCCGCACGGCCTGACCATAGATACCACCCACCCAGATGGCGAACACAAGGATGTATTCTGTCCAAAGAGCAATAAATATAAGGGGAATGGAAAAAAAATAAACATGGAACAAAAAGGAATTAAATTTAAGGAAAGCAAATGACAGATAGAAAGATCTTATTAAAAAAAACAGCCAAAATATCAGTATCATCTGCTGAAATGGATCCACTGCTTTACACTCAAGGTGGATATAGAATTGTGTAACCTGAATCTCATGGGCCCAAATGCAAAATCTCCACCCTACAACTATTACAGATGTTATAGAATTGGTCACTGGTGGACACAGACAGAAGAGGGCCTCTGTACTAGAACAAAATATGCACCCTTTGCAGCCTAAAAACCCACAAAAATGCAAAACTGCACCTGCTTCAGAGGTAGAAATGGGCCCCCTGTACTCGTGTGCCCCTTGGCGGCCGCACAGGATGCGCCAATGATATATCCACCCTGGAATTAGTCCTCTCTTATGGGACTTTTTGTTCCATCCCCTTTTCCAAGTCTCCAGGGCAAGTGCTTTTTTTGCGGCGGTATGTGCCGATACGGCATACGGATACCGGAAAATCTGAAGACCGCTGAGGGGCAGCACCTCTGGCTCTGTCCACATGGCTAATTTGTAAACTATACAAATTAGCCATGTGTGGAGCGGAGGCACAAGATTAGATGCTAGTGTACAGGCTCCTTCCTGGCATGACATCACTACCGTCACGTGTTAGGGGCAAAGTCTAATTTCACAATGCACGAGGCGACACCATTGCCTCCTGCATCTCGCCATTTGTGGATGCTGGTTTCTGATGCAGCGTTCTACTTCAGGACACCACGCGATGGATGACATTCTTTCCTGCACAGACCAAGGTCAGTGTCTTCATAGTTGAAAACGGGAGTTCTTTCATTTACTGTGTGGGTAAGCTTCATGCTGTGTGCCTGTTCTGGAATTTTTTTGGGGGGGGCTCACTACTACTGTGGGCCATCTGTGGTGGGGGCCAGTGTTGCTGGGATCAGTGGGTTGGGTTCTCTGCTGGGGATGGTGGTAAGTGCTGGGATGGGGGGGGTCGGTTCTCTGCTGGAGATTGTGGTCAGTGCTGGGATGGGGGGGGGTCGGTTCTCTGCTGGGGATTGTGGTCAGTGCTGGGATGGGGGGGTCGATTCTCTGCTGGGGATGGTGGTCAGTGCTGGGATCAGGGGGGGTAGGTTCTCTGCTGGGGATGGTGGTCAGTGCTGGGATTCAGGGGGGGTAGGTTCTCTGCTGGTGATGGTGGTCAGTGCTGGGATTCAGGGGGGTAGGTTCTCTGCTGGGGATGGTGGTCAGTGCTGGGATTCAGGGGGGAGGTCGGTTCTCTGCTCGGGATGATGGTCAGTGCTGGGATTTGGGTGGTGGGGGTTGGTTCTCTGCCACTAGTGCCTCAACAGGTAAACTGTGCACAGGATCTCCCGACAGCACCCCCTTCCCGCTCCTCAATCTCGGTCGCCGGCCGCTCCTCGCCTCAAAGATAAAGATAGATGCGTACCGGCAAATATTCTTTTACAAAAAAAGCGCTGTCCAGGGCAATGGTGCAACTGCAGCCCTTGCACCACCTATTGTTACACCATGGAGGAGAGCTACTTCTATCAATTGAGCTGTGTGCGAAAAGTCTTGATTTTGGGGTCGCTCCTGAGCTCTATATAGATTATTCTTCCTTGTTCTTTGAGTACCCCCTTAGTTTGCCTTTAGGCCCCATTCATAGGTGTTGACTATGACGTGGATTTCAGCACAAATTCTAGACTGAAATCCAGGTAACATTTATTGACCATGACAGGTCAATAGGGTTTTCTTCAACCACTTCCCCATGTAATTGAAATTACATGGGGCTTTTTACCATCCCCTAGAAATAAATTTTCCGTAGGAATATGAAGCAGGATCCTTATTATTCTGCATGAAAAGGCAGAGGAATAGCTGGATGAATAACACTGGCGCTAATCCAAAGTGCACATCCACAGAAGAAATCTATGCACCAGTGTTGGATGTCTTCCTGCTGTTCCTCTTGTAAATAAGTGGTGTTGGATTAAATCTGACATGTGTGATCGGATCCGAAGGACTGTGCAAATAATATACAGAACGATAAATCCGAGTGGATTGTGTGGATTCATTCAGTACAACAATGGGGCCCACAAACGCTAGGAGACCGTGTTATATGCAGTTTCCATTGGGGAAAGCTTGACCCTATACAATATAAAATATGTTTATAAATATAAAAAAATATATGATGATGATATACATAAAATGAAAATAAAATTGATCTTTACAAACTAGGCTGTCTGTTACTTCCTATCCTTGATGATTAATTTCTCATGGGGATAACACCATTGTCTGCCGCAATACTCTGCAATGGTTATGTGTGGTCAGTATGGATATAGGCAGAGGCAGGGAGCACACAAAACCTTTTGTATATTAAAGAAGTTAACCACAATTGGGGGTAATTTTTATTACTTACTTGCATTTATTTTGGGCTAATCATTATTTTTGGAACTGTGTTTCACCATGTAACCGTTTTCCTTCTATAGCCTCTATGTGTCACGGGGTGTAACGGGATCACTAGGGACAGGGGAGCCTAAACTGGCCCTCAGGCTAAGGGAACCCTAGCTGACTATGATCCCAAAGGTACGTCTGAAGGTGACGATGTGTGGGCCGCCTTCCTAACCCTAGCTCCTGAACAGCCCTGGTCTAGTGGCTCCCGTCCCTCCACCCAGAAGATGGCCGGGACAGGAGTGATTAATCCCACACAAATAAACAGACAGGGGAAAACCAAAACTCAAACTTACATCAATCACTAACAGAGGTATAGACAATATGTTATCAGGAAGAAACTAAAGGACAGGAGTAAATAAGCAGACAAGAGAATTTCCTCAACACACCAAACATCAAACAGAAGTTCACCAGCAACTAGAACACAAAGAACAAGGATCACATAAAGCTATCATCGGCATGGGAGAACAGACTCCACCATCTTAAAAAGGGTGGATGTGACTGTGATAGGTCTCCTGTAATATGTGACTCAATCAGTAATCCATAGGCTAGCAGAAATTAACTACTTCAAGCCCGAATACTAACAACAGCACAGCTGGTTGACGCCCGAGCCTGTTTGTGCAACTCAAAAGCAGCATCATGTGGAGTGCTTTGCTGTGTGAACAGTGTCAGTAGTCCTGACACTCGGCAAGTTTTGAGCCAGACACCATGTGACACTATGCTGCACTGCCTATCACTGGCTGCAGAATGAGTTAACTGAGAATGCGTCAGTCAGTTAGGTATGAAGGCCTGACGTGGGGTTTTTCACTTTTTATCTGTCTTTTTCTGAGATTCTTTATGATTAGAGACCACATCAAAGATAAATGTGCAGGGAAACAAAGAGCCTGTAAAAGCCAAAAAGACCAAAATTCTCAAAGAAACCCAATAGCAAACATAATTTTTAGCCTCAAATGAACACATTTCAGTTCTCAAAGGTGGACAACCCTTTTAAGGTTTAAACATTTTAGAGAAAATCTGTAAGAAAAAGTAATAGTAATTTATATCATATCCTACTCTCCTTGCAAGCTATACCATGGCTGTCTAGTCCAAGCCTTTTTGTTTTTATGCAACAAATAGTATATTTTATTATAGATGCACACAGTTTTATACAATTCGTCTTTTCTTTCAGAATGGCAATCTCTGCTGTATTGCATCACATGAACCAAGTTCTGACCCGACTGTGTGTAAATCAAAAATATGTCAACATATAGTCAGAAAAATACATTCCGTGAATTCCGGAACTCCTGGTGGACAGATCTGGATGCACACAGTATTATCATGAATATTTCTTCTAGCAGCAGAGTGTGGCTGAAGGAAAGATCAGACTTACATACCATGGAGCAGCAAAAGCAGAGAACCATCTAATCCATTTCTTTTTTTCTAAGATGGTGCTTTGTTCTCATTTTTAATATTGTACTACTTGGTAAGTCGTATTATTTTACATTCCTGCTGCCTTTTTTTTTTCTGGTAGCCTCTTCTCAAGTTCCTTCTCCAAAAGGCAAACTATCTGGATACATGACTAGGGTATTGAAAAGTTTCTACGCCATTACTAAATAAAAACAAAACGCTAAGTGACGATGGGATAAATGGCCCCAGCAGACTTTTATTGATTACAACATGAAGATAAACAGACTTAAAGGGGTTGTTCATTACTCAGCATTAGTGGGCACATCGATGTAAAGCTCATAAAGAAGGCTTTTCTCAAATACATTGTCTCTAAGCGGTGCCTCGGGCTCTGTGACATCTAAGATCCGGTGAGGTTACGTCAACTTCCAGTTGACCTGACATCAGCAAGGCCGACCCCAGTCTCCCTCAGTGACTGGGCTGTGGGCAGCATTTCACCGCTCATAACAGCCCAGCATTGCTCCTGTTTGCGGCACTCTGCAGTAAAGGAGAGAGTGTGTGAGATGCTGGGCTGTGACGAGCGGTGAACTCCGCCTACGGCCCAGGCACACAAGGGAGAATGGGGCCCGCTTCGGTGATGTCGGGTCAACTGGAAGTTGATGTGACATCACTGGATTTCACAGGTCACGTAGGCCAAAGGTCACTTGATGGGGAGAGTGGACCGCAATAGCACCGCTCAGAGACAGAATGTGCCAGACACGGTATTTGAGAAAAACCTTCCCTATGTGTTTTACAGCAATGTGGCCACTTATGCTGGGTAGTGAATCACCCCTTTAAAATACCATTTCTTTCCTGAGGAGATCGTGGATGGCCCACCAACATTGGGCAGTACTGAGTACAACACTCGCGAGTCCACCACTGCCCACACAACAATGTCTCCATTTCCCAGGACCATTCTAGAGGGGAACTACCACTCCAACTAATTAAGGGTCACCCAACCTGCCATGTGACCCAGGCCCCAGTTAACCAAGGCCATCCCTGACCTCCTCACCGCCATGATGAACAGGCGCGAACCCTTGCTCCCGAGATAGCAGGAACCCTATAACTGTTTTATCCACACTTTACCTCAAATCCAAAGACCATAGATCTAAACCCACATCATTTAAATGTACCCTGTTCTCTCGAATGAAATATGGATCTGGAACTTCCAGTTCCCTGTGCTGTATCACCAAGCCGCTATTTCTCACAACAAAACATGACACAGTTTTATTAGTGTGTCCCTGCGCTTTCTTAATTCTTTTCACCGAGTGAGCGTTTCTCCAGTTGGGACGAGCCGAGATCTCTGAGCACACCAATATGACACCTGAAAACAAAGCCCGAATGCGAAGCCAATTTAACTTAATGTCTGTAATAAGGTCCTTGGATGACTTGATTCTGAGATCATTCCCTCCCACATGTACAACCAATACATCCGGAGAACGGGTCCAGTCTAGAGTAATAGTGCAACCGGGGGACAACTCCATAACAAACCCTGGTTCCCAATCCACCGCACTTTCACCTCATTCCTGTGAAGGCCTAGTAATCTACCATCAGCTAGGTCATCCGCTCTTAAGGTCCTCCAGTACACAAAGGAAAGACCCTATCTCCAAATTAAACACGTTCGGGGGGGAGGGGGGAGGGGTAAGAATAATGTGAAAACATAGAACATATAAACAGATAATCCTAACAAAACATAACTTCTCATATATGCAAACGTACATAAAATTTAGATCTATTCCACTCCCAATGACTGATCTGTTTTATCATGCTTTCTGTTAAGCCCCATCTTGCAGCTTAAGTGGCTGCCCCAATTGTAAAAGATTGTGATGCAAATTCCCTGTGATCAAGCTCTACCTTTCTCAAATTGGAACCTAGAGAGGATCTTACCATCCTCCAGAATCAGGAAAGAACCATTTGTCATTTTGGACTTTATGAACCAAGTACATAAGTACATCCCAAAGCATCAAACCGGACACAATGATGAACTTGAACAATAAATTTTAAACAAAACCACCTGCTTCCCCTCTCCAGACTAATCCATCTTGGGCCAATGTATCGTACATACCACCCAATCCTCCAGATAAAATACATCCCGGTAAGACAGACCGTCTTGTGATAAAACCATTTGGCTGATCAATTCACTGATCCTAAAAGCACCAAAGACAAAGTGAGTAAAAGCTGCACCAAACAAATATTCCTGGAACATATTGAAAAAAAACATTCTTAAATTACCAATTATATTTCTAAATAGTCCAAAAGAAGTCGGTTTTCTCCTGCCCTGAACTTACAAGTATCTCTGGTAACTCTTCAAAGTCAGTTGAACCATTAGGCTACTTTCACACATCCGGTTTGAGCACTGCGGCTCAATCCGGCTGTGAAAACTATGCAACGGATGCGGCGAAAACACCGCATCCGTTGCATAAGTTTTTACATGCGGCCCGTCCGTTTTTTTCCGGTTGCGGCATGCTACTGAGCATGCGCAGTGGAAAAAACCGCATGTGGCGACCGAATGCGTTTTTTTCCGCATCGCGCCGCATCCGGCCTCCATAGGTATGCATTGAAAAATGCGCCGCAGCGGCCGGATGCGGCGCGATGCGGTGTTTTTTGCCGGAGCAAAAAACGTTGCAGGGAACGTTCGATCCGGCCGCGGAATCGGCTAAATCTGCCGCATGCGGCAAAAACCGGACCGAACGCAAGCCCCTGCGGCACAATACGGCACTAATGTAAGTCTATGCAAAAAAAAACGCAACCGGCGTTACAAAAGCCGGTTGCGGTTTTTCTGCAGAACGCCGTATTGTGCCGCAGAGCAAAAATCCGGATGTGTGAAAGTGGCCTAAAAGCTTTCGACACATTATCAATACCAAACATTCTAAACCAAAACAGCAAACCTGCATCTTTTTCAAGATCCTCCTGCACTCCTCCCATCATTAAAACTACTACAAAAAACAACGATTCACTCCAGACTGCCTCATTAGCCATCCTGGTGGCTACTCCTACAGATTGTCCCATCCCAAGTCTATCCAGAGACCAGATTCTAAAGAAAATCCAGACAAGGGTAGCGCACTGCCCGGCTCCTTGAGCCAGTGAACGAAAGTGATCCGATTGAAAATGAGAAATGGAATCGGATATACAGGTCCGTGCACCTGGAACATGCTTAGCAATACATTGAATTCCAGACCTCTGAGCACCAAACATGTACCAAAAGTTACAACCGGGGAAAAAGACGCAGAGAAGCTGTTGATGACCTGTACCACCACCAAGTTATAACTCTCCGCAGATTTCTATTGTAACCACAATGGGAAATAACTCCAATAATGCAATGTTTTGCACTAAACCTTTCTCCCTCCATTAATACGGCCACAAATCAAAAATCACTTGCCCTAAAATAGGCTCCAAAACCATGTGATCCAGAGGCATCAGTGAACAAGTCCATCTCTGGACTTCTTCATCAAAACCAACATACTATTAAGGACGAAAACAAACAAAGCGCAGTTCTCAGCAGGCCGACTCTGGGCAGACGCCAAAACAGCTGTCACACTGGAACGTAAACGCTGAACCTCATCTATGACCTTGTCGCTGTCCTGTTGATCTTTGGATACTCACCGAATTGGACAATCTGCTGCGGTGCGAGGGGTCTATGCACACACTAGTCCCTCCACTGGCCGGGAACTGGAACTGCTATTTGAATTGCTCAACCATTTAAGAGGAATGACATGTCTGATAAAAATTATTAAAGTGATCCTGTTATGTCTAGAAAAACTATTTACCTGCAGATGTTTGGTTAATCTGCAGTTAAATAGTGTTAAATCTGTGCCCGCCTTACTAGAGCAGCAGCTACAGGGAGAACATGACCTTATATTTTCCTTGTGGCTGGCTGACCTGAGTCAAGCCCTAAGGGTTGGAGATAGGCATGGAATAATGCACCGGATTAATGCACTACCTGAGAATCGTGTTACTCTCAGGATATTTACTGCTTCATTTACATCAGACTCAAAACCATTTTTTCAGAAAGCAATTATTCCATTTCCAGCCAAGAAGCAAGGTGTGAGCAAGTCTTATATTACCCCACTCTACAGAGCTCAGCAATGTGATTTGCTCCATCCTGATCCAACATACTGTACAGTCTGGTCCTCCATGGCAGCCGGTCTTCTCTTCTGTGTCGGGCATCCTTGGCTCTGCATCCTGGCTCCACTGGTGCTTATTAGACCGCGGTGACTTGTAAGCACTAGGAGGTGTCCAAAATGCCAGGAAGAGGATATCGGGCACAAAAGAGAAGACGGGACTATGGCAGCACAAATAGAACTTCTTATTTCTACTACTTGTTAATATAATTTACTTGCTAACCCTGAAATGTGTGTAAAAGCCATAAAATATAACAGTAAAATAAAAAAAAACTTCCTTCGATCCCCAGAGGGTGCTACTGACAACACCTTGTCGCAGCCAATAGTCTTTATATGAGTTAAATATTAACACTTTGAGCTATATGTTCTGGGACATTCAGTCCTACACTGCAAACAACCCCATTTGTACTATAGACTGAACAATATATAGCACAGCGGTAAATAATTAACAGGGCCTTCAAGCTGAAAATATGCAGTCGTGACTTATGCAAGTTCATCTCTATCGGTTTTCAAAGTGCACTTTCTTCTAAAATGTATAGGCATAAGTCCACAAGTCTTCACTACCCCGGAAACTGGTACAAATTCTTTTCAGATGGTCTATCAGTATGTGATAATAACCGGTGTTGTCGCCTGGCTGTCCTGCTCCCGTCTGCGTCAGTAGACATATCACCAGACTCAGGACTAGAATACAGACGATATCTGAGGGCAATAAAAAGGACTAATATAAATAAATTTATTATATATATATATATATGTATATATATATATATATATATATATATATATATATATATATATATATATATATAAATATTTAAAAAAATTATATATATATATATATATATATATATATATATATATATATATATATATATATATATAGTTTATTTTCTCTTCAACGAAAGACCCCAGTAAAGATTTGGTGCTGATGACATAGGATGTTGTAGCTGAAAATTCTGGTTAAAGGCTCATTTCTATTTCTCTTGGGGATCTTTTGTCTTTTTTTTTTACATCTGGTGTGGAGCCATATAATTGGCCAGAAACTGATGCAATTGATCTTTTTTAAATTTCTATGGGATTGTTCTCATTCATCTGGCGCATCAGTTGCTGCATCCGATTGGTTCTAGAACCAGATCTGAAAATATTATGTGATGCCCTGGGCAAGCCAGGGGTCACAGGTCATTACACCACCACACCCTACACCCCAGTTAGGAACACCCAAGCTACCAAAATCCTTGTTGCCTTCCTCCAGGGGCTGATGTTCACACCAGGGGGTGGGCCAGGCGGTTGGCTCCTCCCACCGAGGAGTTCACAGCCCTGGAGGCGGGAAGAACCAGGCAGCTTAGCCCAGGCAGGGCTTGAGTGAGGAGTAAACAAGTAGAACAGTGAAGGAAGTGAAGTGGTAGAGGAGCAAAGGAGAAAACTGGAGTAAAGGAGTAAAAGTGACAGTAAGAAAGCCTGAAGCTGGTCCGGGTGTGTGCCCCGGACTGAGACAGCAAGGTCAGCAAACGGCGGTGATTGTCCGCAGGGGTGACTACTCAGAAGTTCCTGGAAGGACCGCGGATGGGTGGTGACCCGGCGGTCTGGAGCAGTGTACAAAGGACAGTCAGCACCAGGGCAGGGGCCTCTCGGACCCCGGCAAGGCTAGGAGTCGCCATAATTTGCCGAATCCGTCAGTGAAGGGGACGGCTGTCTCCCAACAACCAAGTCCCGATTGAAGGCAACAGCCCAACCATTAAAGCAGAGACACCGCCAGGGCACCAGTTTCTGAGGGCCAGCGCCTGCAGGCAAAGAGTAGAGCTCCTCCGGTCCAGCTTGAAGCCGGGGAGCGGGTTACCGGTGGGAACCCATCGCAACCATCAACAACATAGGTGCGGGACAGAGGGACATCACCGTCACCTACTGGGGAAAGCAAGTGCAGCCGTCCGTGGGAACCGTCTTTCCAGCCGTGTGTTTTACCGAGAACTGTGTCAGCGTCTCAGGCTGAGTGAGTACCACAGTGCCGCAAGGCACAGCGCTGCCCCCGCGTCCCTGCGCCCACCAAGCCCTGCATCCCCCACCTCATCACTGGGCCCCGGGATCACCAACCCCTACCCACGGAGGGGCAACACAACAACTTGCTGCTTCACACCATCACTCCCGGGATCCCCACACCGAGCAGCGGTGGTGCTAACAAATCACCACAACCGTGGGTGGCGTCACGGACAATAGACTATATCCCAAAACCCAATCCCCTTTCACTCACGGGCGAGGAGCGCCGCTCGAGAACCCCCGGGATCCGGCCCACCGCTCGAGCCGCCACTGAGCAGCAGCAGCCGGACCCGAGCAGAGGGGTGAGCGCAGTGCTGACACCCTCCTCCCCGCCCGCGACAATTACATGCAGTATCTTGAGGCCAGACCGATTCACAAAATGCATGTAGAAGAGCCTGACCGGATTGTTTATATGTAGAAAGTAGGCCACCTGTCGCAAATCTGCATGTAGACGTGCTAATCAAAGCAAATGTGAAAACCAAACTTAAGTGCTACTTATAGCAAAAAGAAAAATAAAAGTACATACAGTGCCTACAAGTAGTATTCAACCCCCTGCAGATTTAGCAGGTTTACACATTCGGAATTAACTTGGCATTGTGACATTTGGACTGTAGATCAGCCTGGAAGTGTGAAATGCACTGCAGCAAAAAAGAATGTTATTTCTTTTTTTTTTTTTTTTTTTAAATTGTGAAAAGTTTATTCAGAGGGTCATTTATTATTCAACCCCTCAAACCACCAGAATTCTGTTTGGTTCCCCTAAAGTATTAAGAAGTATTTCAGGCACAAAGAACAATGAGCTTCACATGTTTGGATTAATTATCTCTTTTTCCAGCCTTTTCTGACTAATTAAGACCCTCCCCAAACTTGTGAACAGCACTCATAACTTGGTCAACATGGGAAAGACAAAGGAGCATTCCAAGGCCATCAGAGACAAGATCGTGGAGGGTCACAAGGCTGGCAAGGGGTACAAAACCCTTTCCAAGGAGTTGGGCCTACCTGTCTCCACTGTTGGGAGCATCATCCGGAAGTGGAAGGCTTATGGAACTACTGTTAGCCTTCCACGGCCTGGACAGCCTTTGAAAGTTTCCACCCGTGCCGAGGCCAGGCTTGTCCGAAGAGTCAAGGCTAACCCAAGGACAACAAGGAAGGAGCTCCGGGAAGATCTCATAGCAGTGGGGACATTGGTTTCAGTCAATACCATAAGTAACGTACTCCACCGCAATGGTCTCCGTTCCAGACGAGCCCGTAAGGTACCTTTACTTTCAAAGCGTCATGTCAAGGCTCATCTACAGTTTGCTCATGATCACTTGGAGGACTCTGAGACAGACTGGTTCAAGGTTCTCTGCTCTGATGAGACCAAGATCGAGATCTTTGGTGCCAACCACACACGTGACGTTTGGAGACTGGATGGCACTGCATACGACCCCAAGAATACCATCCCTACAGTCAAGCATGGTGGTGGCAGCATCATGCTGTGGGGCTGTTTCTCAGCCAAGGGGCCTGGCCATCTGGTCCGCATCCATGGGAAGATGGATAGCACGGCCTACCTGGAGATTTTGGCCAAGAACCTCCGCTCCTCCATCAAGGATCTTAAGATGGGTCGTCATTTCATCTTCCAACAAGACAACGACCCAAAGCACACAGCCAAGAAAACCAAGGCCTGGTTCAAGAGGGAAAAAATCAACGTGGTGCAGTGGCCTAGTCAGTCTCCTGACCTTAACCCAATTGAAAACTTGTGGAAGGAGCTCAAGATTAAAGTCCACATGAGACACCCAAAGAACCTAGATAACTTGGAGGAGATCTGCATGGAGGAGTGGGCCAAGATAACTCCAGAGACCTGTGCCGGCCTGATCAGGTCTTATAAAAGACGATTATTAGCTGTAATTGCAAACAAACAAGGGTTATTCCACAAAATATTAAACCTTGGGGTTGAATAATAATTGACCCACACTTTTATGTTGATCTGCAGGGGGTTGAATACTACTTGTAGGCACTGTATATATGTTTGTATGTGAGTGTCTATATGTATGTGTGTAAAGTAAGCATGCATGTACTGTGTATACCCTATCTACTCACACACACACAAATTCAGTCATGGCTGAAAGTGTTGTGACCCTTGAAATTGTTCCAGAAAAATATTGCAATTACACGTTATTGCTATACACATTTATTTCCTCCTTTGTGTATATTGGAACAACACAAAAAGAGGCAAATTAGACATAATTTCACAAAAAAACCCAAAATGGGCCAGACAACATTGTTGGCACCTTTTCAAAATTGTGGGTAAACAACTTTGTTTTAGGTATGTGGTGCTCATTCAAATGCACCTGTGGCAAGTGTGTGGTGTGGGCAATATGAAAATGCCACCTGAAACCAGAGAAAAAGGGGAGAAGTTGACTCAAGCTTTGCATTGATTGTGTACTGCACTAAGCATAATGAACAGAAAGAAGAGAACTGTTTGAAGACTTGAAAAGAAAAATTGTTAAAAACTATCAACAATCTCAATGGTTACAAATCCACCTTCAGAGAACCTTGATGTTCCTTTGTCCACTGTGCACAACATAACCAAGAAGCTTACAACCCGTGGCACAGTAGCTAATCTTCCTGGATGTGGACAGCAGAAAAAAAAAATCGATGTGCAAGGCAGAATAGTTCAAATGGTGGATAAGCAGTTCCAAAGAAATTCAAGCTGTTCTGCAGGCTCAGGGTGCATCAATGTCAGAGTGAACTATCCCTATACATTTGAATAAAATTAAACACTATAGCAGGAGACCCAGATGAAACCCACTGCTGACACAGAGACATAGAAAAGATAAACTGCAGTTTGCCAAAATGTATGTAAATCAAAATCCTTCTGGGAAAGTGTCTTGTAGACGGATGAGATCAAGATAAAGCTTTTTGGTAAAGTACATCATTCAACTGTTTACTGAAAACAGAATGAGGCCTACAAAGAAAAGAACACAGTACCTACAGTCACATATGGTGGAGGTTCAAAGATATTGTGGGATTGTTTTGCTGCTTTTAGCACTGGGTGCCTTGACTTTGTGCAAGGCATCATGAGACAATTTCAAGGTGCCAACACTTTTGGCCATAACTGTGTGTGTGTTTCTGTGTGTATATATATTATATATACATACATACATATACGTAGTTGTTTTACATGTGAATATATGTAAAACAACCAAACAGATTTGGGCCCGCTCTTGCAATGGACCCTATAGCAGATGTGTGGGCCTCCTGTATGGTATGCACACTCTTACACATATTTACATTGCACGCCGGCTGTGTCAGTCGTATTCTGCACCTCGCATTAGACATTGGATACTGTTCTCTGACTTCATTTTCATGTGCATTCCTAAGGCAGGGTTCACACAGGGCATTTGTGTTGGCTCCTTCTGTAGTCACAATATGTTCTATGTACACTATTCCTAATCCTATATATCGTATGCAATGTACATTTACATACATGTTATGATTTAACTCATTTTTTTCATCAGTGAAAGCCAATGATCTAAGCAGAATGACTTTGTGTAGGGTGATTTTGCATATTACAGAACCAAATATGTAAAATTCTTGTTTCTCTGTATTTACTGGAGAAATGAAAAGCTGAATAAAGAAACACAAACAGCACTTATATATTGGCGTTGTACTGCAGCCGCAGTAAACAGACTAGAGATTGCTTTGGTTCCAGAAGCATGGTGTACAGAGCGTAACCTAAGGGTGTTGAATACTACCGGAGAACCACAGTTTAATCCTTTCAGTGGCCCATAAAAAATAAAAACAAAACAATGATACTCCCTTTTCGCAGCGTCGCTATTCTGCATTCTTGTCGCTATTGTTTCTGATGGAAATTGTTGACCGCTGCAGCTAATCAGTGGATGCTGACTGGCTGCAGCTCATTTAAATTCGGTCAGAGCGGAAGTCCGCACTGATGAATTATTAAAGATACTGACCGGCATTCCCTGCAGGTATGCACAGAGTCTATTGGTGGCTAATGTGAGGTCACATACAATATGACAACCATGGCGTGAAACAGTTACTGCAGGATATACCTCGCAGGTTCTTGATTTCACCCTGTCACCTTTGTCACAGGAGTCCATTATACACCAGGATTGCTACCAGAGTATGAAATTAATGGAAGACAAAATTGATGTATGAAAAGAGCCTGAGTGATCAAGTCCCAGATACATATATAGTATACATCAGCGCTGCTCCAGCTGTTGCAGCTGTCAGGGCATGTTGGGCGCTGTAGTTGCACAACAGCTGGAAAACCTCAATCCTAGACCACTACCCGCATGTAACATGTTGAAGAGATCCTCTCATTTAAATGAAAACATTAGACGTTACTGTGCAGTGTACCGAAACACAGAATTCACATTACAAGGAGACCTTTGTGTGATGGGAACCGCTGTACACTTACATCAGGAAACAAAACCCATTAGAAGGGTGCTGACTAGCAATCAGGTTAAGTAACTACAAAGCCGGGCTTGTCTGACCTCTGGCTGACCGATGCTCGAATGGAAGATCTTGATCTAGCACGACTGTGTTGACACATTTAAAAATACAGCACTAAGAATATACCAGAGTTGATAACCATCTCATCCCAAGCGCTGAAGGTGCAGAGCAGAACACGCAATGTCATGGGTTGTCATTGGACCACGTGATAATTACATGTATTATTAGATGAACAACGTTAAATATCTGAGGCTAAAAAGAAATAAAAAAAATTCTCGATTGAATTAAGTGAATTATTTGCAGTACCAAAAATGACCACAGTGGCGCTGTCTTTCACTTGAAAAATAAGGCTATGTTCACAAGGAATCTTTACAAAATCTTCCATTAAAAAATGAAATACTTCAAAAACACCTGGGAAATTCTATTTATTTCTATGGGAAATTTACTTGAGGGAGCTTTGTTTTTTACTTTTTTCCCAAGGAGATGTAGAAACTTGGCACTCAAGCTCAATGTGAATAGTGGTTTTGATTGTGAAGAACTTGTAGGACCAGTACAAGCACTGTCAAAAGACTTTTGTGACGCCCTGGACCCCAGGAGTCACAGGTAACAACACCTACCACATTACACACACACCCCCATCCCTTGTGAGGACACATCAGTCACCCGAAAGGGAGACCTGATGCCTTCCTCAGGGCCAGTAGGGCACACCAGGTGGGCGGAGTCAGGCAGAAAGGCACACCCACCGAGGAGACTACTGTCCTGAGGCAGGAAATACAAACAGTTTAAGTTTAGATTAAGTTTGGAGAGAGTTGTGACAGGAGGTGTAGAGGAGCAGAGCTGTCAGGGACCCGGGTTGGAGCCTGGGATCCCAGTAACGTCAGGCAGGCAGACGGTGGTGGCCGCCTGCAGGAGTACCGGTACAGCAACCGGCGGAACCGTAGGGACTGGGCCAGGGTTGGAGCCCGCCGGCCCTGAACTGGGAAGTCAACCGCTTACCGGAGCACCAGAAACCGGGTACTCAGACCCCGTCCTAGCTTAGAAGCCACTAAGTATAGGCAAATTAACTGATTGCAGTCTGGACCTCACGGGTTCATCCTCACGCAAAGTCCCGAAAGAACCAGACCCGAACTTTGGTTTACCAGTGACTCTGAGTGTGAATTAATCGTGAGTACACCAGTGCCATCCGGGCACGACACTGCACCGCAGCACGGCACCCTGCATCCCGACAACAACACCGTCACCAGTTCCTCACCGGGCCACGGGACACACCGCCCCTACCCACGGAGTGGCTAACATCTAGGCTGCGGCCACAACACCGATCCCTGACGAGCCCCCTTCACTCCAGCCGCAGCGGTGGTGCAACCCGGCGTTACGACTCGTAGGACGACAACGCGCCCCCCCCCCCCAACCCGGCTGCGCGTCTCTTCCCACACCACCACCACCACCCCACTGCCTCCCCTTAACAGAGCGACGTGGCCCCCAGTCCGGAGGCGCTCGTGCCACCGACAACCTGAGCCCGGACCTCTCAGGGCGGTACACATCGACTCTTCTGGCGTCACGAACAGGATTTAGACAGTTCACTTACCTGTGGAAGTGCGCCTTAGAAGTATCCGTCAGCGGCGTCCTGCCGAAAAAGTTGAAGTTCCGCCATCATGGCGCGAAAGTTTCCCGCTCGAGTTGTCTTCCCCGAGCAGTGAAGGCGTGAAAGTGAAGCCCCACCCCCGAAGGAGGAGTGCTAAGAGAAAACCAAGGGGGAGGCGGGAGAGGAGGCTGCCTGATGTAACCAAAAAGATAAAAAGGCAGGGACTCCAGGACCCTGCATCCGTTCTGTTCCTGGACCCAGACAGTGCAGCATGGCGACTCCCGTCCAGCGTCCCGATACCCTGGAGCCCGCACCTGGAACCCGCTGCGTGGATAAGAGCTTGGACGGCAGAGATTTGTCAGCACCACCGGAACCAGATACGCCTCTTGATGGAGCAGTGGACCGCAGAGGTGGAGGGGCTCGCTGCGACTGCCCGGGTGTATGAGATGGAGGCCGAGTTGGAGGAGCTGGTGAGTGACCCACGCCTCTATGTCCCACAGGGACCGGCCGCTGCAGCTGAGAGACCCGGTCTACCCCTGGCCCTTATACAGTCTCCGCCGTCGCCCGTGGGAACCGCCACTGCTGATCTGCCCGGCCCGCTGCCCCCTGCCATGGCGGCGGGACCCGAAGCACAGATTCAGGAAGGTCCGAAGGTCGGAGTGGCTGAAGGAGCAGCCGGCCCGGAGGTTACGGCAGCTGATGACAACCCGCTGGACGCCGAGAAAGAGATGGCCCCGGCAGCCCGGCCGGCCCAGAGGGAAGTGAGGCCCAGCCGAGCGGGGGCCGACAGCAACGACTCCGGTCCCGATACAGAGCCGGTCTCAGGGTCGGAGGAGGCCGATGAGTCTCCTCGATGGCAGTGCCCTGGCGGCCACTTACATCCCATGCAGCGGTGGAAATGGGTACCGAATGGCCCTGTACCACCATGCCTGCTGCATGTTGGAGATGTTCGAAGCGGAGGTCGAGTCCGCATCAGGAGAAGACGACTAAAAGAGGAGTATCGGTAGTCGTTGCTACAAAAAGGACCCGTCCCCATTGGGACTTGTGTTTGACCCCCAATGACAACCCTGTTGCGTGAGTGACTGCTCATGGACAAGGCCGTGGACTTGCCGGCCACCCAAAAACTTTTGGGCTTGTAAATATTGCCCAATCTGCCCCTTTTTACATGCCTTCCCGTTCCGTTAGCCTCCGGAGAGGCAGATTGGAGGTAGGACCCGCAGCAGAGCAGGCTGGGGTCCGGTCACCACCGGGACCGGTGGCCATCCTCCGGGGAGCCCCTTGAGCAACTGCTGGGTGCGCCACACCGTACCCGTTCCCGCCTGGGTGATCTGGCCATGTTCCTGCTTCCGGACTGGGGAAAAAGGGGTGCTGCCCATTTCTTAGGGGCAGCATCAAGGCTAGGTTGTTTGGGTGGGAAGGGCGGAAGTACATGAACCCATTCCGTTAATAAAGTTATGCAACGTTAAAGTAAAATGCCTCCCTTTATGGGAAGACCTGCAGAAATCATATAATGTACAAATGTTATTATAATTGTAAATGTTTCCCGTTTTACCGTTTTTACAGTTAAAAGAAAAATAAAAATAAACCGGAGTTGGTCAGGCAGCCCGCGGACGGTCTGCATTAAACCAAGGGGGAATGTGATGCCCTGGACCCCAGGGGTCACAGGTAACAACACCTACCACATTACACACACACTCACATCCCTTATGAGGACACATCAGTCACCCGAAAGGGAGACCTGATGCCTCCCTCAGGGCCAGTAGGGCACACCAGGTGGGCGGAGTCAGGCGGAAAGGCACGCCCACCGAGGAGACTACTGTTCTGAGGCAGGAAATACAAACAGTTTAAGTTTAGATTAAGTTTGGAGAGAGTTGTGACAGGAGGCGTAGAGGAGCAGAGCTGTCAGGGACCCGGGTTGGAGCCTGGGATCCCAGTAACGTCTGGCAGGCAGACGGTGGTGGCCGCCTGCAGGAGTACCGGTACAGCAACCGGCGAAACCGTAGGGACCGGGCCAGGGTTGGAGCCCACCAGCCCTGAACCGGGGAGTCAACCGCTTACCGGAGCACCAGAAACCGGGTACTCAGACCCCGTCTTAGCTTAGAAGCCACTGAGTATAGGCAAATTAACTGATTGCAGTCTGGACCTCACGGGTTCATCCTCAGCCAAAGTCCTGGAAGAAGGCAAAAGCCCACCGATACCGGGTGAGAGCCACCGCCAAGGGCCAAACATCTGACAGGTTAGCGCCTGCGGGCAACCGAGGGCTCCTCCGGCAGCTCAACGCCGGGGAGCGGGCTGCCACTGTTCAGGCAGGGGAGCCAACAGTCAAACAAGAGGTGCAAGGGAAAGGGGCCACCATCAGCCTCACAAGGGACACAAGCAGCCGGCTTGACCAGACCCGAACTTTGGTTTACCAGTGACTCTGAGTGTGAATTAATCGTGAGTACACCAGTGCTACCTACCCACGGAGGGGCTAACATTTAGACTGCGGCCACAACACCGATCCCGGACGAGCCCCCTTCACTCCAGCCGCAGCGGTGGTGCAACCCGTCGTCACGACCCGTGGGTGGCGTCACGACCTGTAGGACGACAACGCACCCCCCCCCCCCCTTGGCTGCACGCCTCGTCCCACACCACCCCACTGCCTCCCCTTAACAGAGCGACGCGGACCTCGGTCCGGAGGCGCTCGTGACCCCGACAACCCAAGCCTGGACCTCGAGCGGCTCGGCCCGAGCAGCGGAGAGCGGCCGGGCCCCTCTCAGGGCAGTACACTTTCATCAGTGTGCATTCAGTGGGTCCTCAGAACATATAGTGGTGGTGGACACTGCGTCATACCTAGCCACGCCGCTATACTTTCTGAGGATGCTCTGCACACACGCTGATGAAGGTCTTTTGACTGAAACATCTGTGCTTGTGCTGGTCCTACCAGGTTTTCAATAATAATAATAATAATAATAATAATAATAATCTTTATTTCTATAGCGCCAACATATTCCTCAGCGCTTTACAATTCAGGAGGCTCATATACATATACATATCATAAACATATACAAACAAGTAACAATTATAGAAGATACAATATTTAAAGGGAAAAAAGGCAACCCTGCTCGTGAGAGCTTACAATCTACAATGAGATGGAGGGGCAAGGTACAAGTGCTTATTTACAATGACAATCCAGCCATCTCGAGGAAATGGGGGATAGATAATGGCTTCCTGGACCAATAGGCCAGAGCCTTGAGATGCATTTGGGTGCCATGGAGTTTGACGTGGGGTTATATCCTGAGAAGTTGTTGAGGAATTAGGTGAAATTAGTTTGGCTAGGGAGTGTGATAGGCCGCCCTAAAAAGATGCGTTTTCAGAGAGCGTCTGAAGCTGAGTAAGTTGTGATTTATCCTAACTTCTTGGGGTAGAGCATTCCAGAGGTTTGGTGTAGCTCGGAAGAAGTCTTGGATTCGGGAGTGGGAGGTTCGAATTAGTGTGGATGTTAGTCGAAAGTCATTTGCAGAGCGTAGAGAATGGGTGGGATGATAATTCAAGGTGTTAAGTGCTCTAGTTATAACAGAGCATGGTGCTGGTGAGGTCAGCACTGTGCATAACCTCACCAGCACCATGCTCATACCCGCCCATAATCTCGCACCTGTGCATTTAGCTCACTGGCGCGAGCGAGGGCAGCTGTTTTCTGCTCTGCCCGCGACATGGCAGAGCGAACTGCGCCTGCGCGAGCAGACCTATCTGCACAGGCCCGAGATTTGAAAATGCGACGAGGAGGATGACTGAGGGCGTCATCCCATTAATCAAGGAAGGAGGATGGCGATCAGCGGCAGGAGGGGGGACAGGAGCAAAAAATGAGCCTGCCCATCTGGCCAACACAGGTAATTAGCATACCTAACAGCCAAGTTTTATAAAGTTATTTTTGGGGTCTGGAAGGGGAGTCAGGGACAAGGTGCACCTTCATAGAATGCAGCCCAGGAGCTGCAGAAGGTGATGACAGGTTCCCTTTAAGTGCTCTGTTGTAACTAGAGCACTTAACACCTCATTTGCATATGGAGCAAAACGCTAACATCTTGGGAATGCAGCAACAGATAGAAGATATACATATTGCTGGATTTACATTTCAAAGACCCTCATAGGTTGGGGGGGGGGGTAAGGGAGATAATTATGTAACATTTTGCAAACTTTGTAAATCTATTATTTGAAATTATATTGTGATTGTTTTGCATTGAAGCTCCTGTTTTCAGCGAAGTAAAGCCAAAAAGGGAGTGTTAGGTTGTAATTATATTTGACAAGAGAGAGTGAGCAAGAACCTGGGAGGTGGATTTAATATTATACCAAAAACAAGGCTTCACAGACAGCGTGTGTCTGAAAAGAGCATTTTGTGATTACAGCATCTTTCGCACAAGTTCAATCAGGTAATTTGAACTATTAAGACTCACATACATGAGCGTATAACACAGACCAGAGCTAGCTAATGTTTTATCGGATTGCACTTGCTCCAATAGTATACTAATGCAGGGTCGATCAGTGCTTTTTGTCTCATGTCGATTTGGCTCTCTTATAGCCCTACTACTCAGGTTCAGCTTTCTTATAGCCCTACAACCTAGGGACAGCTCTTGTATAGCCTTACTACCCAGAGACAGCTTTCATATAGCCCTTCAACCCAGGGATAGCTCTCCTATTGCCCTAGAACTCAGAACAGCTCTCATACAGCCCTACTACCCAGGGACAGCTCTCGTACAGCCCTTCTACCCAGGGACAGCTCTCGTACAGCCCTGCTACCCAGGGACAGCTCTCGTACAGCCCTACTACCCAGGGACAGCTCTCGTACAGCCCTACTACCCAGGGACAGCTCTCATATAGCCCTACTAACCAGGCACAGCTCTCATATAGCCGTACTAACCAGGGACAGCTCTCCTATTGCCCTAGTACCCAGGGATAGCTCTCGTACAGCCCTACTACCCAGGGACAGCTCTCATATAGCCCTACTAACCAAGGATAGCTCTCGTACAACCCTACTAACCAAGGACAGCTCTTATATAGCCCTACTACCCAGGGACAGCTGTCATATAGCCCTAGTACCCAGGGACAGCTCTCGTATAGCCCTACTAACCAAGGACAGCTCTTGAATAGCCCTATTACCCAGGGACAGCTGTGATATAACCCTAGTACCCAGGGACAGCTCTCTTATAGCCCTTCTACCCAGGGAAAGCTGTCGTACAGCCCTTTACACAGGGACAGATCTCATATAGCCCCTGGCCAGTTTGTGCATTGCAGTCCATGCTCGTACCATGTTGCATGGAGATATCAATGAGCCCTTTCAAATAAAAACAGCCCTCTGAGGGTAACCATAATGCTGATCTGACCCTTAGTGAAAATGAGTTTGACACCTCTTCCTTAAAACATCTGGATAGCACAAAGCCCAGAGTAAGAATTAGAGGAAGGAGAATTTGGCAGTTACAATCTTCCATTCCTTAGTGGAATGAGATTCCGTGGAGCACCCTGAATTTTCTGTTGATCCCTTTTCTACCCCAGACAACCAGGGATATAAGACTAACCCCATCACTGACTTATGCCAGAATAGAATTTAAAGTTAACCTTTTACCTATAAAAATGAAAACGCCCATGGCACTATTTACTTTTTCTTTACTCGGAGGGTAGAAATTAAGTCGTGTACGACATTTTTTGCTTCCTGGAATCTTGCACTATTCCCATCCTGTTTCTACGTCCTCCGTAACCTCATCCCCTCTCCTGTCATTTTTCCCCTCTTTGTGAAATGACAGATTTTTACAAGATGTTTGTTTTTCGTCGTAATCGTGTCCACTTGACGGTACTTGACACTGACAGATGGAGTTTGGAAATTTCCAATCTAGCTTTCATACTGCGCTACAAGTTGTAAGATGGTTATATTACAAATAATGGGATCCAGTCGTCCTCGTGGTGTTTATCCAGAAATTGATACAAAGCTGTAAAGTCACTTGGTCTTTCAGGCAGAACAGCTGCAAACAGCTGGACCCCGGGGCTGAGTTTGGAAGTAAAAATGAAAATAAGTTGAAAAGAAGATTTTTCGTCATAATTATCCATTTGTTCTTGGCAGCTTTCCTGGCCACATTAAAAAGAAATACAAACATTGGGAATTATGAAAAGCTATTGGACAGCAAAGGGCCCAATTACTGTTCTTGCACAGGGGCCTTCATCCATTGGTGTCTGCCAGTGTATATTTATCTATTTTTTTGAATGCCCAAAAGCGTATACATTAAATTTCCCAATGGCTGATTAGGTCAGTGGCTATCCTTCCCCAAAAAAGGTTAATTATTGCCCATAACACTGCAGTAATCTGTAGGATTTGCAAAGTTTGGGCTCTCACTGAATGGCGATAGAAACAGAAGTATTAAAGAATCCCAAAACCCCTTCCCCTCCCCTGGAGCTCAGCTAGGTAACTTCTTGACAGGGTTCCAGATTGGCGGGGACTCGACACCCATCGGCCCCACTGATCAGGTGGCTTTTTGACGAATATAAACTCACTAGCTGTAGTACCCGGGTGTTGCCCGGGATAGTAACCGTCTCTTTGTCTGTCTCTTTCCCTGTCTGTCTCTGTATCAGTCTCTCTCTAGCTTTGTGTCTCTTTGCCCAGTCCGTCTCTTTGCCCAGTCCGTCTCTTTGCCCAGTCCGTCTCTTTGCCAAGTCCGTCTCTTTCTGTCTGTCACTTTCTGTCTGTCTGTCACTTTCTGTCTGTCTGTCACTTTCTTCCTATCTTTCTCTGTGTGCCTCTTTCTCTGTCTGTGCCTGTCTGTCTGTCTATCTCTGTATGTCTCTGTCTCTCAGTCTGTGTCTGTCTGTGTCTGTCTCTCCACCGACATCATATTACCTTACACATAAGCTTGTTATACTATGAATATCCTTTGTTCCTATAGAAACCACTCACAGCTCCTATTAAAGGGAACCTGTCATCAGAAATTTAGCTATCCACCTAAAAGTTTCCCCCTCTGCAGCTCCTGGGCTGCATTCTAGCAAGGTTCCTGTAGTTTTTCTTGCCCCTTTTAGCCCAAAATAAACACTTTATAAAGTAGTACCTGCTCGTATGTAAATTTTCTCATTTTTCCATGTGGGCGGTCTGTCTGGTGTCTGTGCCTGTCCTCCTACCGATTTACGCCCCCCCAGAACGCAGAATTTCAAACCTCAAGACGCCGCCCCTGGGCGCCTGAGGTCCTGCGCATGCGCTCTGCTACCGTAGCGGGACAGTGCACAGCGTGCACGTGTGACCGCTGGTGACGGTATGCGCAGGCACGATGTTATGGGCGGCGCTGTGAGTGTCCTCAGCAAGTGCCGCCCATAACCTCGTGACCGCACTTTCCTCTCTTCCTCCATTGTTCTGCGCCAGCGCTCGCTGGCGCGGTGACCCGACGTCACCTCCTCCCATCTTGCCCTGCAGCAGGAAATAGATGGGAGGAGGTGACGTCGGGTCACCGCGCCAGCGAGCGCTGGCGCAGAACGATGGAGGAAGAGAGGAAAGTGCGGTCACGAGGTTATGGGCGGCACTTGCTGAGGACACTCACAGCGCCGCCCATAACATCGTGCCTGCGCATACCGTCACCAGCGGTCACACGTGCACGCTGTGCATTGTCCCGCTACGGTAGCAGAGCGCATGCGCAGGACCTCAGGCGCCCAGGGGCGGCGTCTTGAGGTTTGAAATTCTGCGTTCTGGGGGGGGCGTAAATCGGTAGGAGGACAGGCACAGACACCAGACAGACCGCCCACATGGAAAAATGAGAAAATTTACATACGAGCAGGTACTACTTTATAAAGTGTTTATTTTGGGCTAAAAGGGGCAAGAAAAACTACAGGAACCTTGCTATAATGCAGCCCAGGAGCTGCAGAGGGGGAAACTTTTAGGTGGATAGCTAAATTTCTGATGACAGGTTCCCTTTAATAGCCTGTAGCTTGCAGCTCCATTCACTTTACTGGAGGCATGTTTTTTGGAGAGTAACTGTAAAGTGCGGGGTTAAATTTTCTTGTCAAAACATAGTGTATGATGTTCCCTGAGTCACATGGGGTGTCTATCCAAAATTTTGTGATTGTAAATGGGATAGTGCGGATTCCTTTAGTGGACATAAACACACACACACACACACACACCTTTATATATTAGATTGAATGAAGGTCCAAAGTGTAGTGGCCACTGCCAGCCATTGCACAACTTCCATCCCAAAAAACAAAGGTTGCCGATATACTTTGAGAGGAGCTATAGTCAGTAGCTTTGGCCGCTACCAGAGAAAAAAAACAACAAACAGTTGATTGGTGGAGGCACCAGGTGTCAGATCCCCCGGGTCTACTACTGATGATCAATTCTAGTAATTAAAACACCAATGCCTGAACAACCCCCTTAATACTCTTAATAACTTAAAGGGATTGTCCCATAAGTCATATTGATCACTTTTTCACAGGATAGATAATAATTGTATGCTTGCTGTAGGGAACCAATTCCTGGCACTGTCACAAATCCTGAGAACGGGGGTATCAAAGCCCCATTTGTGATAGGAGTGGTGGTGAGTATGTGCGACCACTTCTCTATTTGCTGTCTACAGGAGTGGTGGTTGCACATGCTCACTACTGCTCCATTTACATGGGGAACTTAGGCCCTTGGTCTCAGGATTGGTTGAGTTCTCAATAGCTGAAACCTGGGAAAACTATATTTATCATCTCTCCTGCGAATTCAATAGGTTACAAATCTTCATCCATCCATTTTAACATATGAAGACCTAACATAAATAATGTAAATCAATTAGGCGTACAGCTACAATATATCAGAAAAGTGAGTACACCCCTAATATTTTTTAAATATTTTATTATATCTTTTCAATGAACAACACTGAAGATATGACACTGATACAATGTACAGTAGTCAGTGTACAGCTTAAATAACTTTGTAAATTTGGTGCCCTTTAAATAACTCAACGCATAACCATTAATGTCTAAATCGCTGGCAACAAAAGTGAGTACACCCCTAAGTGAAAATGGCCAAATTGTGACCAATTAGTCATTTTCCCTTCCCAGTGTCATGTGACTCATTAGTGTTACACGTTAGATGTGAATGTGGAGCAGTTGTGTTACATTTTCTGTTATCGCTCACACACTCTCTCATACTGGTCACTGGAAGTACAACATGGCTACTCATGACAAAGAATTCTCTGAGGGACTGAAAAAAAACAACAGCTGTTGCTCGATATAAAGATGGCCTAGGCTATAAGAAGATTGCCAGCACCCTGAGATTGAGATGCAGCATGGTGGCCAAGACCATACAGCAGTTTAACAAGACAGGTTCCACTCAGAACAGGCCTCGCCACGGTTGACCAAAGAAGTTGAATGCACATGCTCAGTGTCAAATCCAGAGGTTGTCTTCTCAAAATAGACGCATGAGTGCTGCCAGCATTGCTGCAGAGATTAAAAGAGGTGGTGGTGGGGGGGGGGGGTCCGTCTGTCAGTGCTCAGACCATATGCTGCACACTGCAGCAAATTGGTCTGCATGGCTGTCATCTAGTCCCAGAAGGAAGCTTCTTCTAAAGATGATGCACAAGAAACCTTGCAAACAATTTGCTGAAGATAAACAGAACATGGATAACTAGAACCATGTCCTGTGGTCTGATGAGACAACAAACTTATTTTGGTCAGATAGTGTCAAGCGTGTGTGATGGCAACCAGGTGAGGAGGAGAAAGCGAAGTGTCTTGCCTAAAGTCAAGCATGATGTTGGGAGTGTCATGTTTTGGGGCTGTATGAGTGCTGACGGCTGTGAGGAGCTACAGTTCATTAAGGGAACCATGAATGCCAACATGTACTGTGACATAATGAAGCAGAGCATGGTCCCCCTCCCTTGAAAAAGTGGGCCACAGGGCAGTATTCATACATGATAATGACCCCAACACATCTCCATGACAATCACTGTCTTGCTGAAGAAACTGAAGGTAAATGAGCTGGACTAGCCAAGTGTGTAAGGGGTACTTCACAGACAGCGAGATCGCTACTGAGATCGCTGCTGAGTCACGGTTTTTGTGACCTCATTAGCGATCTCGCTGTGTGTGACACTGAGCAGCGATCTGGCCCCTGCTGTGAGATCGCTGCTCGTTATACACAGTGCTGGTTCGTTTTTTTATTGTTGCTCTCCCGCTGATAAGCACACATCGCTGTGTGTGACAGCGAGAGAGCAACAATCCTGAATGTGAAGGGAGCAGGAGCCGGCGTCTGACAGCCTGCAGTAAGCTGTAACCAAGGTAAACATCGGGTAACCAAGGTGGTTACCCGATATTTACCTTCGTTACCAGCCTCCGCAACTCTCACGCTGCCAGTGCCGGCTCCTGCTCCCTGCACACGCTAAGCTAAGTGGTGTGCGCTGGTAACGAAGGTAAACATTGGGTAACCATACCCGATGTTTACCTTAGTTACCAGTGTCCGCAGCTTCCAGACGCCGGCTCCGTGCAAGCGCAGCGTCGCTTGCACGTCGCTGCTGGCTGGGGGCTGGTCACTGGTCGCTGGTGAGATCTGCCTGTTTGACAGCTCACCAGCGACCATGTAGCGATGCTGCAGCGATCCTGACCAGGTAAGATCGCTGGTGGGATCGCTGCTGCGTCGCTAAAGTGTGACGGTACCCTAAAAGGGCAAACGTCTGAAGACAAGCACACTAAGGGCATGGATTACTGTACCCATGTCCTGTAGTCTGATAAGACCAAGATCATCTTGCTCTATGAATACTGCCAGCTGTGGGAAACTATAGTTCATTGAGGGAACCATGAATATCAACATGTTCTGTGACATACTGAAGCAGAGCATGATCTTCTCACTTTGGAAACATAGCTGCAGAGCATTATTCAAACATAAGGACCCAAAACACCTCAAAGACGACCACTGTCTTGCTAAAGAAACTAAGATTAAAGGTGCTGACTGGCCAAACATCTCCAGCCCTGAGCTTTCCTCGAGATGGCTGGATTGTCATTGTAAATAAGCATTTGTACCTTGCCCCTCCCCATCTCATTGAAGATTGTAAGCTCTCACGAGCAGGGGTGTCTTTTTTTCCCTCTATATATTGTATTTTCTATAACTGTTACTTGTTTGTATGTGATCCTCCTGAATTGTAAAGCGCTGCGGAATATGTTTGCGCTATAGAAATAAAGATTATTAAGCATCTGTGGGGCCTTCTCAAACGAAAGGCGGAGGAGCGCAAGTTCTTTAACATCCACAAACTCCGTAATGTCGTCAGGGAAGAGTGAAAGACGATTTCAGTGGAAGCTCTAGTGAACTCCATGTCTAAGGGTACCGTCACACTTTAGCGACGCAGCAGCGATCCCACCAGCGATCTTACCTGGTCAGGATCGCTGCTGCATCGCTCCATGGTCGCTGGTGAGCTGTCAAACAGGCAGATCTCACCAGCGACCAGTTACCAGCCCCCAGCCAGCAGCGACGTGCAAGCGATGCTGCGCTTGCACGGAGCCGGCGTCTGGAAGCTGCGGACACTGGTAACTAAGGTAAACATCGGGTATGGTTACCCGATGTTTACCTTAGTTACCAGCGCACACCGCTTAGCGTGTGCAGGGAGCAGGAGCCAGCACTGGCAGCGTGAGAGCTGCGGAGGCTGGTAACGAAGGTAAATATCGGGTAACCACCTTGGTTACCCAATGTTTACCTTGGTTACAGCTTACCGCAGGCTGTCAGACGCCGGCTCCTGCTCCCTGCACATTCAGGATTGTTGCTCTCTCGCTGTCACACACAGCGATGTGTGCTTATCAGCGGGAGAGCAGCAATAATAAAACGAACCAGGGCTGTGTGTAACGAGCAGCGATCTCACAGCAGGGGCCAGATTGCTGCTCAGTGTCACACACAGCGAGATCGCTAATGAGGTCACTGCTGCGTCACAAAAACCGTGACTCAGCAGCGATCTCAGTAGTAGTACCCCTAAGAGAGTTAAGGCAGTGCTTGAAAATAATGGTGGCCACACAAAATATTGACACTTCGGGCACAATTTGGCCATTTTATCTTAGGGGTGTACTCAATTTTGCTGCCAGTGGTTTAGACATTAATGGCGGTGTGTTGAGTTATTTAGAGGGCACCAAATTTACACTGTAAAGGCTACTTTACACACTGCGATATCGGTCCCGATATCGCTAGTGTGCGTACCCGCCCCCATCTGTTGCGCGACACGGGCATATCGCTGCCCGTGGCGCACAACATCGCCCAGAGCCGTCACACATACTTACCTGTCCGGCGACGTCGCTGTGACCGGCGAACCGCCTCCTTTCTAAGGGGGCGGTCCGTGCGGCGTCACAGCGACGTCACTGAACCGCCGCCCAATCGCAGCGGAGGGGCGGAGATGAGCGGGACGTAACATCCCACCCACCTCCTTCCTTCCTCATAGCGGCCGGGAGGCAGGTAGGGAGAGCTTCCTCGCTCCTGCGGCGTCACACGCAGTGATGTGGGATGCCGCAGGAACGAGGAACAACCTCGTTACTGCTGAAGTAACGATAATTGGGAATGGACCCCCGTGTCGCCGATTAGCGATTTTCCACTGTTTTGCAACGATGCAAAATCGCTAATCGATGTCACACGCAACGGCATCGCTAATGCGGCCGGATGTGCGTCACGAATTCCGTGACCCCAACGACTCCGCATTAGCGATGTCGTAGTGTGTAAAGCCCGCTTAAGACAAGCTGTACACTGACTACTTTACATTGTGAAGGGTGTACTCATTTTTGTGATATACAGTGTTTATTCCTTAGATCAGTGTTATACTAATGAGCCAGGGAGCCAGATGTTAACACGATAAGTAGACCAACATGTAAATCACTAAAACCAGATATAAAAATAATAACATCTGTTAACTGGGTAGTAAAAAGTGGTTTTGATCATAGGGTATGAAGACGAAAAAGCTGGAACGTCGGGACCTCTTAGAGTGGATGTGACTCATCCGTTCAGTGTCCTTCCTTTATATCTCATGCACTTGGCAAGATCAGGTAATTCTCTGAAAGGTTTATCTAATAAATGGGCTTTATAAAAATCAACAGTAATTTGGAGATATAATTTCCCACTGAGTAAAACTTTGTTTAAAGCAACTTTGATGAGCGGCGCACATAGGTGATCTGGGAAGACGGCGGTATAATGGCGTACACTTGACGTCTGTAATAACGTATTTATTCTTTTATACTATGAGTCTCCGCATGCATTACTAAACCACAATAAAACTCTATGATTTCCACTTAAGACTGAAGCGGACTCATTAAGCAAAAGAAAAAAAAAGTCTTTTCAATATATCTGATGGCAGAAAATTATCCCAATTACTCCGAATCGTTCAGCAGTGACTTCTTGTTCGGGATAACAAATTGAACGCAAATACACGAGATGTAAAAGTACCGAGGAAAGATCTAAACAAAGCCTCTTGTCGTGGACTCAACATCACTCTCCGCATTAATTGCTGTTATTCACAATCACATAAATACAATCTGCAAATGGGCTGAACAACCGCTTCTCGCATGAATACATTTATTCCATTATAACAGGAAATTGTTTTATTTTTCAGGCAGCTGATGGGGTCTTGATCGGGTCCTGTCTTTATTAGAAGAGTCTAGCTCAGAGAATCAGCTGTAATTTGTGTGTATAATGAGAGCGACACAACTGATTAAATATGTATTTAATAAGAGAGGGCAGTGTATTCAGAAGTAGTAAAATTACTGTTTATCTAATGAGGATGTAACATGACTGATCACACCTCTGGGTGAACTTCTAGACGCAATAATACGCACTAAGGGGTACTTTGCACGCTGCAACATCGCTAGCTAATGGTAGCGATGCCGAGCGCGATAGTACCCGCCCCCGTCGCACATGCAATATCTTGTGATAGCTGCCGTAGCGAACATTATCACTACGGCAGCTTCACACGCACTTACCTGCCCTGCGACGTCGCTCTGGCCGGCAACCCGCCTCCTTCCTAAGGGGGCGGGTTGTGCGACGTCACAGCGATATCACACGGCAGGCGGCCAATAGAAGTGGAGGGGCGGAGAGGAGCGGGACGTAAACATGCCGCCCACCTCCTTCCTTCCGCATAGCCGGTGTGAGCTGCAGGACGCAGGTAGGAGATGTTCCTTGCTCCTGCGGCTTCATACACAGCGATGTGTGCTGCCGCAGGAACGAGGAACAACATCGTACCTCTCGCTGCAGCGAAATTATGAAAATGACCGACGCTACACAGATCACCGATTTACGACGTTTTTGCAATCGTTTATCGGTGCATCTAGGCTTTACACGTTGCGACGTCGTTACCGGCGCCGGATGTGCATCACTTTCGTTTTGACCCCGACGACATCGCAGTAGCGTTATCGCAACCTGTAAAGTACCCCTAAGAATCAGGGGACTTATGAGGCCGCCACCAAGGACTACCTGTACACCTGCTATGTAGTGCATCTAGGTCTCTATCTCTAAATATTTAGTTAGGCTACTGGGCAGATATAGAAATGGCCATTTTTGTATGCTAAATATCTATTTTTTCCTAGATTTCCAAAAGCAGCAATGCATATCTACAAGGCGGCCATAAAATAACCTAAGGTGTTTGGAGCCGTGTGCAGACTTACCCATTGGACAGAATTGGCTGACAATTGGTATGTATGCTATTCATATCATAGAATTATAGAATAATAGAATTGGAAGGGGTACTCAAGGGCCATCGGGTTCATATGACATGGTTTGCAGACCTTCTAACATCTTGGTTGCTCTTCTCTGGACTTGCTCCAATATATCGATGTCTTTCTTGAATTGGGGCGCATGGGGAATTCAAGGCATGGGGAAACGGAAGGCATCTTTAAAAAAAAAAAAAAAAAAAATTTTTCGGAGAACTGTCCACACTGTGCTGTACGGTAGCCCCAATTGCCTGGAAACACTGAGTGCACTGCTGTTCCCCGCAGGGTTATTCGTGCCCTGTTCCATGACGGCAGTGGCAATGTCCTCCACAACCTCTCTGCTTAATGGTCATCGCCCACGCACCTTGGCTTAACACTCAGTAACCCTGTTGCCTCAAATCGTGTCATGATCTGTCTCAGCGAATTGACAGCCATTGGACCGCTACATGTGTGAAGGTCTTTCAAATGACAAAGGCTCTCAGTGCAGCTGTAGCATTCCTGGCATTGTCATAAAACAACCGCACTAACAGCGCAGGATCCGGCAAAGAGACCGGCATCTTGCAGACTGAGTTGCAAGGCGCACTCACTGTACTCACTTTTTCACCTGGTGGGGAGTTTTGGTATACATTTTTTTTTAAAGATGCCTTCTGTTTCCCCATGCCTTGAATAGCATACATACCAATTTTTAACCAATTCTATCCACTGGGTCAGTATGCACACGGCTCCAATCACTTTAGGTTATTTTATGGCCACCTTGTATATTCTTGAATTCATTGTTTGCATGCTTTATCAATTCAGAGTGCAACTGTTTTTTTTTGCTATTGAACCTTAAAGTGAGTGACATATAAAATAAAAATGCATACAGTATGCATGTATATGCTGTGTATAGATGTACCCGTCAGTATCTAAATTCTGAAAACAAGTAATCTGTCCAAGAAAGCAGGTCAGATTAAAACTTGTCTCCTTAAAGAAGTTGTCCAGTTACCAAAACTGATTTTTTTTTTGTCATAAATCTTGCTAGTATGTGCCTCTACACACATCAATCATATTATTTTAGCAACATTTCCTTTTATCGTGCTCTAGCAGAACATCCTCATTTCTGGCTCCAGCTCTGATGGAGTTAAAGGGAACCTGTCATCAGAAATTTTGCTTTAAACCTAAAAGTTTCCCCCTCTGAAGCTCGTGGGCTGCATTCTAGCAAGGTTCCTGTACTTTTTGTGGCCCCTTTTAAATCAAATTAAATACTTTATAAACTTGTACCTTTTACTATGTAAATTTTGTAAATCGTCCATGGGGGCGGGCTCTCTGCTGACCGTTGCTGTTCCTGCAGCAGATTTACGCAGCCCCCCAACGCTGAATTTCATATCTCAGGACGCCGCCCCTGCATGCAATCTGTATGTGACTGTATCAATAAAGTTTTGTCAGGACCAAGAAGTATCAAAACAAAGCAGCTTTATTTAAAGGGAATCTGTCACCACTTTGACATTTATAAACTGTTTACAGGTTATTGAATGCTGAAAAATGTCACACCTGTCTGTCTCTTATCAGAAGCCTGGTTGCGGAGAAATCTTCTGTTATCACTTTATATAAATCAGCTCTTCCAGGCTATGGGGCGGATGCTGTCTGGAAGATAACTCCGCCTCCAGAGCTTATTTTAAATAAAAGAGGCAGCGTTATCAGTCAGTGTGAGACAAGTAACTGACACAGAATAGGAGAAATTAAATTTGTCTTCTTTCAAAGACAGTTTTTGCAGCTCCCTGAGCTCTGCTTCATTGCAACAATATTGTAACCCTGTCTGCCTGAAAACTAGAGGCTGAAACTGAGAGGAACCTGCAGAAGTGCCAGTTATTTGACTGATAACGCCGCCACTTTTATTAAAAAGAAGCTCTGGAGGCGGAGTTATCATGCAGGCAGCATCCGCCCCGTAGCCTGGAAGAGCCCAGTTACATAAAGTGATAAAAGATGATTTTTCCAAAACAAGGCATCGGATATGAGGCAGACAGGTATGGATTTTTTCAGCATTCTATAACCTGTGTGCCCATCTTAACAGTTTAAAAAGGTCAAAGTGGGGACAGATTCCCTTTATGATTCAATAATTTTTATTAGGTTTTCAAAGTTTATACATATTCCATATTCCATATTAGACAGATTCCCTTTAAAGCTTTACAAAGAGAGACCAAAAAATAGCGTAAAAAATGCAATAAAAATGCATGTAAAAAAAAAATGTACGCAACGAAATGAAAAAAAAAAATATCAAGTGACCTAATTTTAATCTGTAAGTGCAGAAATGCGGCAGAAAATCTGCAACACTAAAAACCTCATCGAGTGTGGGAACGTAGTCTAAAAGATGCTTCATGATGCTGAATTATCATTGGCAAATAAAATGCAAGTGATGAAGGCGCTGGGGGAGATGGGCAAGGAACGAAATGAAGGGTCTGCACTGTGCTTGGGACACCAAGGACGGTGACCTGCACACGGCATCAGGACAAGGCTCATGGTGACCATAGACATCTATGGAACATTATTATTAGCTTGGATTAGAATGGGCCAGAATAATCAAAAGAGAGCAATGCTCAATACTAGGTCTCATTCTAGAAGAGAATTGCTGATGCAGAAAAGTCTGGAAGATCAGCCATCCCAAATGATTCTCTGACTGCTGGTAAGGAGTTGATGGACTACCTAGCATGGAGTATCACTGCCTCAAGAAGCATCGGAGGATCAATATTTAACTTGGATAAACAGAAAATAAAGCATTGCAGGGACAAGTCCGGTCTGATTTGCAGCCAGCTCAGGGAGGTGACTGCGTACAACTCGGGATTTACGAGGACGGAGGAATTCGTAGATGAGAACTATTAATTTATGTTTCTTATTATATCAAGATGGATCGTAGAATAAAACAAGAGCTCAGCATAAATGCCATTCACCGAGCAGCCATTAATACCTCACTGAAGCGCGGGCTCCGGGTTATGCGTAATAAATTTACAGTGTATGGGGAAAAGCTCAATAAATTCAATGTAATGGAATCGATATCCCTGTAATAGCAGAGGAGACACTCCACTCTGCACAAATATCTTGACTCCGGAATGTCTGACTGAAGGCCTTTGACCTTCCCCAACAACCCCCTACCCCTTAGGGTTCTTATCTAAAATAAACACAAACACTGTGTGACGTTGGAATATAAAGGCCACAGCAGCCCCATTTATTCATAACATAAACATCAGCCATGTAACAATACAACTCTTCATTGAAGAACCCGAAAAAGGAAGGGGGGGGTACCTGAAGGTTAACCAAAATGTTCTTTGCAACATCAGCCCGTCTCCTGACCCTCAGCCGCAACACACCGACTCGAGAGCCCAAGCCAGATGTTGCCCCCACTATGTCCCGCTGAGACTCAACCCAGCAAGGACCCGTTTACCAAACAATTGCACCGCTAGAGGTAACCCGCTCCGGCACTGGGTTCCGTCCTCTCCTCTGTGCAAACCCCCACCTTCAGACACCCCCCTCCTTTCCGCCGCTGCGACAAATACGATCTTCCTTCTTTTCTTCATCGATGTCGAATCCACAATTAGGGCGGGCGGGCGGGAACGATTCCAGTCACCGTCCAGGTAGGAATGACCCACCCCCCCTCTGACCTGCCCTATATACTACCCCCTATAGCCACCACCCCCTGACCAATCAAACTGACCCCTGATCCTAACTGCCCCTTAGCACCACCCCCAAATTTCGCGCCCAAACTGACTTTCTCCATTAACCCCTTATTGACCCTATGGCCTGGCATCCCTCCTAGTCATAAAAAAAAAAACAAAAAAAAAAAAAAAAAAAAAACTGAGCTGTGACAAATGTTCAATAAACATGCAACATTACAAGCATGTGAATTGCAGCCTCAAGACTAGAAAAAAACCAAGGAGAAAATTGTAGAAAAAATACCCTGACTATAAATAAATAAATTGCAAGTGCTTAATAAACAGGGTACTTAGTATATACATTTTTGCAAAAAGGTAAGAAGCTGTCTCACCTCGTCACGGTGTACCCATCTGAGACAGTCCCTAACCTACTAAAGTTAAAAACATATTCTGTACCTGACTAGTGTCATGTCAAAACTTCAATATGGATGGTAAAGTGGTTAGCTGGGTCCCAGATTAAATACACAGCAGAAAGTGAGAAGCAGGTAATTGTTCAGCCTCAGTATCAGGAGGGCTGCACCCCCAACTTGCATTAAAGCAAGATAACAGACAAAAAAAAAAAAACTGAGCTGTGACAAATGTTCAATAAACATGCAACATTACAAGCATGTGAATTGCAGCCTCAAGACTAGAAAAAAACCAAGGAGAAAATTGTAGAAAAAATACCCTGACTATAAATAAATAAATTGCAAGTGCTTAATAAACAGGGTACTTAGTATATACATTTTTGCAAAAAGGTAAGAAGCTGTCTCACCTCGTCACGGTGTACCCATCTGAGACAGTCCCTAACCTACTAAAGTTAAAAACATATTCTGTACCTGACTAGTGTCATGTCAAAACTTCAATATGGATGGTAAAGTGGTTAGCTGGGTCCCAGATTAAATACACAGCAGAAAGTGAGAAGCAGGTAATTGTTCAGCCTCAGTATCAGGAGGGCTGCACCCCCAACTTGCATTAAAGCAAGATAACAGACAAAAAAAAAAAAAAAAAAAAACTGAGCTGTGACAAATGTTCAATAAACATGCAACATTACAAGCATGTGAATTGCAGCCTCAATGCAAGTTGGGGGTGCAGCCCTCCTGATACTGAGGCTGAACAATTACCTGCTTCTCACTTTCTGCTGTGTATTTAATCTGGGACCCAGCTAACCACTTTACCATCCATATTGAAGTTTTGACATGACACTAGTCAGGTACAGAATATGTTTTTAACTTTAGTAGGTTAGGGACTGTCTCAGATGGGTACACCGTGACGAGGTGAGACAGCTTCTTACCTTTTTGCAAAAATGTATATACTAAGTACCCTGTTTATTAAGCACTTGCAATTTATTTATTTATAGTCAGGGTATTTTTTCTACAATTTTCTCCTTGGTTTTTTTCTAGTCTTGAGGCTGCAATTCACATGCTTGTAATGTTGCATGACCCCTTGTGCGCGCGAGTCCTCCCACACCAACAAAGCCTTCTCAAGCCCCTCCATCAGCCCTAAGGCCCAAATATCATTTCCCACCGAATTTAAATGGACCCCGTCCCGGCGCAACAAGTCGGCGGACGCCGCTTCCAACTCCGGGTGCCGAACAGAGACACCCCCAACCCGGGAAATGAACCGCCCAATCTCCCGATTCACTTTACTTCGCGCCCTGTTTATTGCCTCCACCGACCTGGCGTGCCGCCATGTCAGCCGCGCAACCATATCCGACCAGACAATTACTAGACCCGGGTGGGAAGACAGGAGCCGCAGGCAGTCACATTTTATGTCTTGTATCAGGTCCCTGGAAGCCCGGAGACCCAGGTCATTCCCACCCGCGTGTAGTACTACCACGTCCAGTGCTCTGTCCAGCTGCGAATGGTGGCGCCAGGTAGGCAACACCTCACTCCACAGCATGCCCCTGACCCCGATCCATCGCACAGTAGCCTTTTCTCTGGGAACCCCCAACTGGCGGCCGTCCGGTCGTATTCCCGCACGAAACGCCCCCCAATACACGTATGAGTGGCCGAGCACCCACACCAACAACGGTAAACCTACAAAACAAAAGGTGACAACACAGAGGGGGTGGGGGGGGTGGGGGCACGAGGAAGAAAATGGGTAATGATTACCAAACAAATACCGCCCCCGACCCCCCCCCCCTTCCCCACCAATAGCTCACAACAAGTTCGGCCGGACGTAAGATCTAAACCTGGCCGAGTCCCATCGTCCAATCTTACGGAGAGCCTGCGCGCCCAGACCCCAACGAGCCGCCTGAGTCGCAGCCCCAATCCGAAAGGAATGCGACGCGAACTCAGCCTCGTTGAGACCGCAACACTGCAGGCACCTCCGAAAGATGCAGACAAATTGGTAACTCGACAAGGCTGACCCGTCCTGGTGGGACAAAAGGGACCCCGGGCGAGCTCCCCTCACTTCTAAAAACGCCGACAGCCATCTGACAGGGCACTCCGCTAAACCAGGTACACCCCATAGCTCCACCATCCGACCTCTACCCAGCTGGTCCGTCTTTGACCGTCTCAAGCAACACCGCACCACATCCATACCGCATTCCACGTCCTCCAGCAACAAACCTCCGTGACTCCTCGTGTTTCTGCTCACCAGTTCACTAATTCTAAACGCCCCAAAGAAGGCCAAAACAAAAGCGGTCCCGAACAACTGGCATTCATACTCCGAACAGCACACCCGAGGCAACACCGACAACAGCTTGCCCAGCAGCTCAAAAGATACCGGACGCCGAAGGTCTCGGCGCGCCCCCGCCCTCCGGTAACCCTTCATCACCTGGCGCACCCAGAAATCCTTCGTAACATCCTTCCAGCCCAATAACTTGAAAAAGAAGGAAATGCCCGCTAACCTGCCCGCCACGGCCGACCACGAAAGGCCTTCTTCCTTAGCCCTACCCAACATGAACAAAACTAAATAAGCTCTGTCACCTTCAGATACATGACCTCCCACCTCATCAACCAACTCGAGCCAACGGTCCCACGCTGAATTATAGCTGCGCCACGTACTGGGTGCCACCGAGTGTCGGATCAATTCCCAGGCCGGCTGCAAACCAGGTCCCACAACCAGACGGGCCATACGGTCTCCTGCTGCTCCGCGTCCGGCGCCAGCATTCGAAAGCGGTCCCACTGGAAGCGAGATAAAGCATCAGCCACAGAATTCAGCACCCCCGGCACATGTATAGCGCAGACCCACAAGTTCAACTCCAGACATTTCAGCACCAAATGACGCAAGAGATCCACCACCGGGGGGGAATCAGCTGTCAACTTGTTAACACACTGAACAACCCCCAGGTTGTCACACATGAAACGCACCTTCCTGTCTTTCAAATCCTGTCCCCAAACCTCTAAGGCCACGACAATAGGGAAAAGTTCCAACAGGGCCAAATTCCTAGTCAGACCGCAAACCCGCCACGAATCAGGCCACCTGCCGACACACCATCTCCCCCCAAAATATGCGCCAAAACCACTGGATCCCGCCGCGTCCGTATACAGCACCAACTCCTCATTTGACACCACCTCACGAAGCCACAATGACCGTCCATTATACAGCTGCAAAAAACGGGACCACACTCTCAGGTCCGCCTTATGCTCCACCTTCAAACGCACAAAATGCAAAGGGTGCAACACACCGGTGGTGGCTTGAGCCAAGCGACGGGAAAAAACTCTCCCCATCGGCAATATTCTACACGCAAAATTCAACTTCCCCAACAGGGACTGCAAGTCCCGTAAACGAATCTTCTTGGCCTCAATGGCCCCTTGAACGCAACGCCTCAAATCCACCAGCTTGTCCTCCGGCAAGCGGCACTCCATGGCAACCGTATCCAGCTCGATACCCAGGAATTTCAAAACCGTAACCGGACCCTCCGTCTTCTCCGGCGCCAACGGAACGCCAAACCGGCGAGCAACCTGCTCCACTGTCCGAAGCAAAAGGGAACACTGCGAGGATCCCGCAGGCCCCATGCACAAAAAGTCGTCCAAGTAATGCAACACTGAATCTAGACCCGCCTCCTCCTTAATTACCCATTCCAAGAAACAACTAAACTTCTCAAAATAAGAACATGAAATTGAACAGCCCATAGGCAAACAACAATCTACATAAAACTTGTCCTCCCACCAACACCCCAACAGGTGAAAACTGTCCGGGTGCACCGGCAACAGGCGGAAGGCCGCTTCTATATCCGTTTTCGCCAAAAGCGAACCACAACCCAACTTCCTTAACCATTCCACAGCCTTATCAAAACGGACATACGAAACCGAAACCAGCTCAGGATCAATACCATCGTTCACCGACCGGCCAGTAGGATAGGACAAATGGTGGATGAGCCGAAACTTGTTAGGTTGCTTTTTCGGGACCAACCCCAACGGGGACACAACCAAGTCCGGCAATGGAGGGGCATCAAAAGGCCCCGCCATCCGTCCTAGCTCCACCTCCTTCCGTAACTTATCCGCAACAATCTCACCATGTAGGCGAGTCGACTGTAAATTTTTTAAACGAATCTCTCCCGTCTTAACCACTGACGGTATCTTGAAACCAAAACTAAAACCGTCACTCAACAATTCCGCCGACCCCCGATCCGGGTATCTACTTAGAAACGGCGCCATCCGATCTACCCTCACCGGGGTCCTCCCTTTTTGACGAAGACTCAGCGGCCTTTCCTTTTCCCTTCCGGAAGCACTTAAGGTGACTGTGGGCGCCACCACAGCCCGAACACTCGTGCTTGAATCGGCAGGAAGACCCAAACCGGCATTCCTTCTCATTAAACTGCCAGCAAACGCCCTTTTTGGGCCCCGACGAGGTGCCAAATGATCCCCCGCCGGTGCCCCCTGGAAAGGACTGTGATGCCGACTTCGGCGCAGCCATCAGCCGCATCCATAGACTAATTTCTTTGTGGTCCCACCGTAAACTGGGTCTGACCGCCTTCCTCTGGCGAAACTGCTCGTCATACCGTAGCCAAGCAGTCCCCCCATAGGTCCTATACGCCTCACAGATAGAATCCAGATAACAAAAAAGCGCCGTACAGTTATCCGGAGCCTTTTCCCCCACCACACCGGCCAGTATCACAAAGGCCTGCAACCAGTTCTGAAAAGTGCGGGGAATAAGGCGATAACGCCGCCGTTCTTCCTCGTCCTTTTTGCTCTCATCCGGTTTAACCCGATCCAGATTAAACTTTTCCAACGGAAGCAATGAGAATATTTCAACATATTCATCCTTCCATATTTTTTCCCTGGTCTCCTGCTTCAGATGCGCCCCCAACGGGCCATCAAAGCAAACATACACTTCCCCTCTCGCCTTGTCATCCAATCGAACAATGTCCACTGCAGCCGCGGCAGCGGGAGCCGCAGCTGCGGCAGCGGGAGCCGCAGCTGGGGCCGCGGGAGCCGCCACCACCGGCTCACCAACCGCATTGCCACTAGCAACCCCTCCAACCGCAGGAGTCGCAACCTCCTGCCCCGTCGCTCCCTGCCACACCAAGCTAGGGCCCCCCACAGGGGCAAACAAACCCCTAACCAACCTCAACAACTCGGATGCCACACTGCCGTCACCCGTCACCACATTCACGACCCGCCCACCACTCGGGCCACCAAGTAAACCACCCGTACCACCAACCACATTCACGCCCTGCACGCCATCCATATCACCAGACACACCATCCATGGCCAAACCAGATGCACGAGAAATAGAAGAAACCGTGGTCTTACCAGGCTGACTCCGAGAAGATCCCGAAACAGCCGTCACATGTCCTCCGCGTCGCACTCCAGCCGCCTCGCCGACCTCCACGATCTGGTCCCCGGTGCCGTCCTCCGCGCCGTCCTCCTCCAGGGTGGCCTCATCGTCCTCACTGGACCCAGGCCCAGGGAGCCCGCCGTCCGGCAGACTCGACCTTAGGCCCCGTCCGCCCGCAGCACCATCCATCCTCCGCGACGATCCAGACGCTGGCTCCGCCACATATACACCGCCTGGGGCATGCCGTCCGGCATCCCCGCGTGCTCCGGCTGATCCCGACGCCGTCCCATCGTTGTCCCTCCGCTGCGATCCCAGGCCGGGCCCCGCTGATCCGGGCCGTCTCCGCACGGACTCCCCCGCCGACACTGGGACCCCATGCTCCTGCAGGGGCCCCGCTCTGCTCCTGGACCTTGCTGCCGCCGCCACTGTGGCCTCATCTGCGCCCCGCGATCCCGCTGGCCCGCGCAACCCAGCTGGCCCCCGTGACCCCGCTGGCTCATACGACCCCGCTGGCCCACGCGACCCCGCCGACCCACGCGACCGCGCCGGGTCAGGCGAGCCTGCCGGATCACGGGGACGCGCCGGGACGGGTGAGTACGCGGAGTCACATGACCGCGCCCGGTCAGGTGACAGCGCCCGGTCAGGTGACAGCGCCGCCCCACGTGACCGCGCTGCCCCACGCGACCGTGCCGCCCACGTGACCGCGCCGCCCCACGTGACCGCGCCGCCCCACGTGACCGCGGCGGGTCAGGTGAGCGCGCTCGGTCAGGTGAGGCCGCCGGAGCACCAGGGGACGCCGGGTCACGTGAGCGCAGCGGACCACGTGACCGCGCCGGGTCAGGTGACCGCGACGGGTCAGGTGACCGCGCCGGGTCAGGTGACCGCGCCGGGTCACGCGGCCGCGACGCGCGCGTCACTGCCGTGCGCCGCGAACCGGAAGAGGAGGGGAGGCCGGCCGTGTCGCTCACCGCCCCGTTGCCTTGGCGCCCGCGGCCCGACTTCCGGCCGGGGCCTCGCGACGTTCCGGCTCCCGGATCCACCGCCGCACATCCACTTGGGCTCCGTCTCCGCTGCCGGCTCCTCGGCGTCATCTCCGGGCTGAGGCGCTCCGGGGGCCGAGTTCTTCGCTGCCGCTTCGGAGGCAGGGGGGTCCCATCTTCCTCGCCGACGCCGGACCATCGCTGGAGCTGCTCGTCCATCCAACGCTGTCCACGCTGCTCCGCCATCCTCTTCATCTGTGCCATGAAATCCTCCATCTTCGGGATCCAGCCACAACGATTCCAGTCACCGTCCAGGTAGGAATGACCCACCCCCCCTCTGACCTGCCCTATATACTACCCCCTATAGCCACCACCCCCTGACCAATCAAACTGACCCCTGATCCTAACTGCCCCTTAGCACCACCCCCAAATTTCGCGCCCAAACTGACTTTCTCCATTAACCCCTTATTAACCCTATGGCCTGGCATCCCTCCTAGTCATGTAGCCCTCCCTTAAGCCCCTTCGGGTCAGCAGTCCGGGCTCTTCCTTTGTCGTACACAGAGCCTGGTGGCTGAGGGTTCTCAAAGGGACAAAAGGAAAAAAAACAATATAAGGACACTACTGTTGTAAATGGAACATCTGCATTGGGACCCGAAGCTTCAAGTTACACAACCGAGTATTAAGATTGCAACATACTTTATTTCAGAACGAGATCACGCAGAGACACTCCTCACCCAAGGATTAGATTTTAGGGACATTTCACCTTGGAAACACTTTGAAGAATGCATGAGGGTATTCGTTATAGTTCCCTGAAACATTGTCATTATTATTACATTATACTGCAGAAAGTTTTTATAATAAACTTTAGGGTATTAGACCTATACAAAAATGGAGCCATAGAATCACAAAATAATCCTGAGAAAGCCCACACGAAACGTGCGTAGGGGTTACAGGAGTATCACTCACCAAGAGGGTATATCATGGGTAAGTGCTTTCATATACATAACTAACAACATATACGCTCACTGAATGTATATCAATCACTCGATGAAAGAGCAAAACGATCATTTGTCAGGAGAAATTACTTTTATACTCATTTACAAATCATGGTTCTCGGCAGCACGTCTGGTATAAACAGGTGACAAGTTGCCGAGAACACAAGCGAGTATTAAGATTGAAACATACTTTATTTCAGAACGAGATCAAGGAGAAACACTCCGTTCCCCCAAGGATTAGATTTTAGGGACATTTCACCTTGGAAACTCTTTGAAGACTGTATAGTTCCCTGAAACATTGTCATTATCATTCCATTATACTGCAGAAAGTTTTTACAAAAAACTTTAGGGTATTAGACCTGTTCAAAAATGGAGCGATAGAATCACAAGATAAAATTATCTTCAGGTCACCCCAAGGAAGCCCACACGAAACGCGCATAGGGGTTGCAGGAGTACCACTCACCAACAGGGTATATCATGGGTAAGTGCTTTGATAAATTTGTGCATTACGGATTGTTTATACTATATTTCTATCTTTGATTATATGAGTGTAGCACTGTTCTAGGCACATCCCATTGGAGATAATTGCTCTCCCCCTATGTATTTTGACTAATGGTACTCCAATTAGTTCATACTTCTGCACCATGCAGTTTGATTTTTTTTATGTACTGTATGTCTTTTCTGCATAAGTGTTCAATAAAAATTATGATATTTTTTAATTTTCTTTTGTGATTCTATGGCTCCATTTTTGTATAGGTCTAGTAGTGTTTGTAAGGGAGCCTTTCACAGCTCACTTTATTTGAAAGTGGGTTCTAGTCCCCGGCCTACACTGGGAGGTGTTGGGGTAAACTGTGTTGGTTTTCATATGTGTCTTCTAAACTTTAGGGTAGTAGGGAATTTTTAGTTTCTTGAGGTACATACAGTGTCCCAGACGTAGGTTGGGGGAAGCGGTGAGTAACAAAGTTGGTACTCTACACCAGGGCTTCTTAAAATTTTCCTTCTTAAGCTTCAGTAGATGACCCAAGATAATGCCTCAGCCTTACCAGATACATCTAGTTGACTTCTAGGTTTTACCAACTGTAGTGAAAGTTCATTGAAAATTAAAAAAATACTGTTTAATTTATCTTCAATCGACTCCTGAACTCTGTGTAACATTAATACGTCAATTATTTGTTGCTAAACCAGAGATTGCTGCCACCAAAGAAAGATCATAATCAGTTCTGTGAAAGCCACCTCCCCAGAGGGACCTTGCCAATGACATTGATGGGTTACACCTCAGAGTTTGAGAACCACTGCTCTAAACTACTGTCCGGTCAGTCCATGGATGACATTTAACCGATAAGTCTCACAGTGAGGGCAGTCTGGGAGTGGAACAGGCGACCACGGGAGGTGGTGAGCTCTCCATCAATGGAAATCTTCTAGCAGAAACTAGATAAGCATATAGCTGGGATGATTTAGGAAAGCCTGCACTCGCAGGAGGTTGGACCCAATGGCCCTTGAGGTCCCTTCCAACTCTACCATTCTATGGTTCTATGAAGTCACACAATGGATACTATAGACTACAATGCATTATAATGCATACTGTAGACTACAATGTGTCATTGTATACCGTATACTTCAATACGTTATATATTGGGTACCATGTAGAGTATAATGAGTCATATAATGGATAGCACAGACTGCCAAGGATTTACATAACTGACAACATATACGATCACTGAATAGATACCAATCACTCAATTAAAGAGCAAAACGATCATTTGTAAATTACTTTTATGCTCATTTACAATCATGGTTCTCGGTAGCACAATGTCCGGTATAAACAGGTGACGAGTTGCCGAGAACATTGTTATTGTTTGTGCACAGAATGATCTTCTAATATATAAAACTGAATGTGTATGTATGTATGTATGTATGTATGTATGTATGTATGTATGTCCGGGATTGGCATCTACACCGTCGCAGCTACAGCCACAAAATTTTGCACACTCACACTTCTGGACCCTGAGAGCGTCATAGGCTATGTTTTGAGGGGAAATTTTAACTCCGCGCTTTACAGTTATTTGCCAAAAAACCTGCCTCCATTAAAGCGAATGGAGCTTGGAGCCACAGTGCAGCCAGAACTTCAGAAGAATGCGCAGCCATGCCCTTATATGGAATGTTGGCAAGTCACAATGTAGCCAGGGAAAGAGACAGACACAGATAGGGAAAGAGGCAGACACAGACAGGGTAAGAAACAGACAGACAGGGTAAGAGACAGACACAAAGAGACAGACAAAGAGACAGACTGACAGGGAAAGAGACAGACACAGACAAAGAGACAGAGAGAGACACAGGGAAACAGCAGACAGGGAAAGAAAGGGTAAGAGACAGACAAAGACAGGTAAATAGACAGACAAAGAGGCAGACACAGGGAAAGAGACAGACAGGGAAAGAGGGAAAGATACAGACAGGGAAAGAGGGAAAGAGACAGACAGGGAAAGAGAGGGAAAGAGACAGAGAGGGAAAGAGACACACAGGGTGACAGAGATAGATAGACAGACAGACAGACAGGGAAAGAGATAGATAGACAGACTGGGAAAGAGATTGAGACAGACAGAGAAAGAGACAGAGACAGTCAGGGAAAGAGACAGACAGACAAAGAGATAGAGAGACAGAGAGATATATACAGAGGGGGAGACAGACATTATAATTACATGTCTATCTATTTGTTTTGTTGTTTTTGTGTGCAGAATATATTTTTGTTAATACATTCTATTTTGTTAACAGCAGTTATTAACCCGGGCGAAGCCGAATAGTACGGCTAGTATCATATATTCATGTATGTTCTGTGCACTAAACAGGCCGTTACCACCGCTGATCGATCGGCTTAGATTTAGTTGATTGCTCTTCATTAGTAAATGCAGTCAGATAATGGGGCGGATGATCGCATGTTCCTGTGAAGCAGGTCAGCAAAGTGGCTGAGAGATAAAGATAAATACTCAGTAATGAACCTGGACATTATGTCATGATTTTACCTCTATATTCTGATTTATGTCGTGAGCCTCGTTATATACCGTATTATTGTTATGGTTGGTGCAGCTTCTCTGCCATGATACAAGGCCATTATATCATCCAAATGGGCAAAACTCTAGCCTTGTCTTACGCGCTCTATATTTGGAAATGCAGGAGCTATATATACCGTCACCATCTGATATCCGTCTGTAAATATAGTCCCTGGTCAAAGGTCAAACTGTAGACATCATGCTAAAAGCAACCTGCAGCCTCTCCGCATGTAGAGCTGCTTTATTAGCGCAGGGAGGACGAGTACATAATCCAGGCTCATGTACAGTCACCTAAGAAGAAAGCAACATATGCATTGATCTGCAATGAACATGTTTATATTAAGCCCAGAGACGGTGATAAATATTTAGGCTATGTGTCCACGGGAGAATGTAGCTGTGGATTTTTCTGCATCAAAATCCGCAGCTTTCCCGCAAAATCCGCACCTTTTCAAAGGTGCGGATTTGCCGTGGATTTACCGCGGATTTGATGCGGATTTTGGTGCGGATTTTTTTTTTCCCAATTTTAAAGCCAAAATCCGGATGAAAATCCGCAACAATAATTGACATGTTGCAGATTTTTCCGGATCAAAATCCGCACGAAATCCGCTGCGGAAAAATCCGCAGCGTGGGCACAGCATTTCCAAAATGCCATAGAAATGGCTGGGAAGTGCCTGAGTTGCAGATTTTTGGGAAATCCGCGGCTTTTCCGCAGAGTGGGCACATAGCCTTAGGGATGCAGTAATTGGTTTTAAGAAGTGGCGGATTATGAAACTGTCCTGGGCTCAGACGTCCGAGGAAACCCGGAAGCAGAAAAAAAACCAAGCAATAATAATTAGCAATGAGTACAGTAGAATTGGTGAGATTGGTAGGAATTAATTTGCAATGGTAACTATATGGCGGTATTATAAGGAAATATTTTTCAAGCATTATCTGGTGATTATTTTATGAGCTGTGTATAGCAGTATAACAATACATGGCGGTATAAAGTGGCAAAAAAAGCGTCTCAAAAGGCAGGACAACACTTCGAGAAGGAGGATGGGGCTGTACTGCCATATTGGTTCACCTCGCTCATGAAAAATAGAATCCCCACTCGTGTTGCACATTTTTAACCCCATGTGCCACATTACGCTGGTCTCTGCACTCATCCTTCCCATGCAATTTGTAAAGAACAGAATCTTGGTAGTAGCTTGGCCCAATTGGACCATGACCTCTGACAGACCCGTACCGTATAACACACTCATCTTTATGGCCCTGGGAACCATGTGTGACCTATATGAGTGACAGCTCATGTGTCACTCAAGTGGTCCAGTTGCCACAGTAACATTGCCCTCCCCACAGGGGGTGATGCAGTACTGGTACTCCGGTTTCCTCCCACACTCAAAAGACATACAGATAGGGACTCTAGATTGTGAACCCCAATGGGGACAGTGTTGCCAATGTATGTAAAGCGCTGTGGAATTATTAGCGCTATATAAATGAATAAAATTATTATTATTATTATTATTATTATGCTAAGCCTGGAAGCAAGAAGGGGGGTCTCCCATGCTAGGAGACCAGCACTCTCCAGAGCAGAAGGGGGAGTTGGAGAACTCGGTTTCAGGGGAGCTTCCCTATGCATTCTGGCCTGAAGGAGTAGTTAGGAACACTCTGACACAGGAAAGTCAAACTAAACTAGGCAGAACAGGGGAGACTGTCTCTGAGAAGGAAGCTGTAATTGAGCTCTCTCAGGATCGAGCGCAGAGAACAGGGCACCGGAGCCCCAGGCCACGTGGGCACTAAAGTCCCACCAGCAGAATCCGGAGGGTAGAAGATTGCAAGTCTCCTGACCCACCAAGTGCCCGGGGCACAGCAGCATAGTAGAGCCAGGAGCCGTGACCAAAGAGCGGCACCAGTAAAGGACTCGTGCTGCCTGCCATAAGGTTGAGAATCACTACCAACACGAGAAGAAAAGACCACAGTGTAGCTCCAAGCCCCTGGGACCCGCATATTAGAGCGCTAGAAGGAAGGCCTCCAATCCACCTGGCTAGGTGGATCTCCTCAATTGCTTCTAGGCTGACCGGACCTCTGTTACCTACTGGACCAGTCTCCCGGGCCTGTACACTCTACCATCAAGTAAAAGGTAAAGGAAACTATGGCCCTTGAGTTGTCCAGTTATTACCGGCGTCCTCAGTCCTGCACCCCAACGTTAAGTCCCTCTAGCCCAGACCTGGGCAAGGGGCGGCCCGCGGGCCACATCCGGCCCGCCTACTCTCTGTGACCGGCCCGCCTGGCTCCGGGCGTCCTTGCTGGCCGGTCACTGATGAGGGCAATCTGACCTGTTGTCCGGAGCTCCAGGCTCCGGGCGGCCCGTGGTCAGATTGCCCTCATCACACGCTGCGTGCCGGCAAGGAACAGAAGACAGATACTGCAGCACCACACAGTGCAGCAGCGGAACGAAGGAATCTGTCCTCTGTTTCCTGCCGGCACTTTCTCTGTGACACACACGCGCGCGCCCTGATGTCGTCAGTACGGCACGCGTGTGTGTCATTTGAAAAGTTCCCGCCCCGGCAGGAGAAGAAGATGCAGCAGCCGGAGCCCGTACGGAGAGAGGAAGCAGCTCAGTGGGGAGCCGTACAAGAGAAGAAGGATGTCAGCGGGAGCCCTTACGGAGGTGTCTGAGGAGAGAAAGGTGAGTGGTGACTAGTAACCTGAGGGGACAATGGGGGGAGTGGAGGTGAGGGGGGGGTAACTGGTAAGTAATATTTGGGGGGAGTGATGTAGTATATGGCAATGTAGTTTTACAGGTGTAGTATATAGGGGTCTAGTGATGTATATGTGGATGTAGTGATGTATATTACAGGAGTATATAGCAGTGTAGTGATGTATATTACAGGTGTATATGGGGGTGCAGTGATGTATATTACAGGTGTATATGGGGGTGCAGTGATGTATATTACAGGTGTATATGGGGGTGCAGTGATGTATATTACAGGTGTATATGTGGGTGCAGTGATGTATATTTCAGGTGTATATGGGGGTGCAGTAATGTATATTACAGGTGTATATGGGGGTGCAGTGATGTATATTACAGGTGTATATAGGGGTGTAGTGATGTATATTACAGGTGTATATAGGGGTGCAGTGATGTATATTACAGGTGTATATAGGGGTGCAGTGATGTATATTACAGGTGTATATGGGGGTGCAGTGATGTATATTACAGGTGTATATAGGGGTGTAGTGATTTATATTACAGGTGTATATGGGGGTGCAGTGATGTATATTACAGGTGTATATAGGGGTGTAGTGATGTATATTACAGGTGTATATAGGGGTGCAGTGATGTATATTACAGGTGTATATGGGGGTGCAGTGATGTATATTACAGGTGTATATAGGGGTTCAGTGATGTATATTACAGGTGTATATGGGGGTGCAGTGATGTATATTACAGGTGTATATGGGGGTGCAGTGATGTATATTACAGGTGTATATGGGGGTGTAGTGATGTAGTATATGGGGATTGTTTGTGTATATATGTATATAGCGTGTGCGTGTGTGTATGTATGTGTGCGTGCGTGCAGAGAGAAAAGCCCGTAACTGCGAGTGGTACTGGAGTTACATCGGGTACCACGTGCTCTCTCCCCGCCCCCTGCAGCGCCATACCGCCATTACAGGGCCTGATTGCGTTTCTCCGGTACTTGTTTGCATACATGTGACAGGTACCGGAGAAAACGCGAGTCTGTGAAATAAAAAGATTTTCCATACTTACCTGCTTTCTTCAGCTCTGCTGCCTCCCGCTCCTGACCACTGCTCATTCATTGATTATTCACCGCACTCAGGACCTGGAAGCCGGAGCATCGCGATGACAGCACCGGGCACAGCACCGTTGAGGACATCACCGCAGGGACAGGTGAGTATTCTGCAAGCACAGTGACCTCCAGGAGGTCATCAGAGTTTCCAATGAACTTTGATGACCATCCTGCGACACCCACGATACAGCTTCATGGGTTCATCAGAGTTCATTGGGAACTGTGACGAGTCCCCGAGATGCTCCGGCTTCCAGGTTCTCAACATACACACACACCTGTATACTCACCCAGCGATGCGGTCCCCAGCGCTGTCCATGCTTCCAGCTGCTCACTGCAGTGAATATTCAGGGAGTATAATTACCAGCGATAAGGAGCGGGAGGCAGCAGAGCCAGAGACAGCAGAGCCAGAGACAGCAGAGCCAGAGACAGCAGAGCCAGAGACAGCAGAGCCAGAGACAGCAGAGCTGGAGTAAGGTAAATATAGAAAATCTTTTTATTAAAAAGACCCGTGTTTTCTCTGGTATTTATCACACTGATGTCACACAGATCACATCAGTGTGCGGTCCATGTGACACCTGTGCTGCCAGAGAAAAAAAGGACATGTGTGCGTGCAGGGCCACGAGGGGTCACACAGTCCGTAACTTACTGTTTGTATATGAAGGGATAGTATATATGCTATATACAGTATTGGGTAAAACTGAGTTAATTATATTAGTCCGGCCCTCTAAAACCATCCCAATTTCTCATGCGGCCCCATGGGAAAATTAATTGCCCACCCCTGCTCTAGCCAGTATCAAGATTACTACTCCCAACATTCCTGGGGCCTAGCTCGACCTGTGGAGAGCTATATCAACCAAGCTGCGTCACCATCAGCCCTGGAGTTTTCCCTGTCCCGCAGCGGGGGCACCTAACTCGTTGCATGCCACAGGTGGCGTCATAAATTAACTGTCATCATTCCCGTGATGTTTATTAAAACGACACCGCCGGGTTCACGGAGCCGGGCCTGGCCACCGCGGCGCCCCAGCAGCAGAAACGCAGCCCAGTAATGAGTCGCCCCGGGCCCCGGTGGGCGCGTCACTCACATTGACTTTGGAACAGGAGATTTGTTTTGTTAGTAGAACGCATACACTATGGCTGCATCCAAGGCCGCATAAAACTGTAATAAAAACACTGTTACTATGAAGTGAATGCACGCTTGCTACACGCTATTTATAAATCATTTCATTGTGCACGCACTATTCCAAGAGTCAGACATAGTTTACGTAGAGAGTGAATCTGTCAGGTGTTCGCTATCGATTCTGAGAGTAGCTTAATATAGTGCCAGAGACCCCGATTATGATGATGTGTCATTTACTCAACAGTTCAGTGCAGTTTTGCTTAAATCCTTCTTTTGTTTAACGTAGATGTAGCAGTGCTCAAAATGCTGAGCTGTGTATAACCCGCCCACACTCCTGTACATTGTCAGCAAGCTGCTAATCAGTGGTTGGGGCAGGATACACAAATTACCTGGACTGGATTGCAGTGAAACTAAAGGTCCAGTCACACTAAGCAACTTACCAGCGATCCCAACAACGATAGGGATCGCTGGTAAGTTGCTAGGAGGTTGCTGGTGAGATGTCACACTGCAACGCTCCAGCGATGCCACCAGCAACCTGACCTGGCAGGGATCGCTGGAGCGTGGCTACACAAGTTGCTGGTGAGCTCACCAGCAACCAGTGACAAGCCCCCAGCGCCGCGTGGAAGATGCTGCGCTTGGTAACTAAGGTAAATATCGGGTAACCAACCCGATATTTACCTTGGTTACCACCGCATGGAGCTACAAGTGCAGAGAGCAGGGAGCAGCGAACACTGAGCGCTGGCTCCCTGCTCTCCTAGTTACAGCACACATCGGGTTAATTACAGGATGTGTGCTGCAGCTAAATGTGCACAGAGCAGGGAGCAGCGCACACTGCTTAGCGCTGTCTCCCTGCTCTCCTAGTTACAGCACACATGGGGTTAATTTCCCGATGTGCTGTAGCTACATGTGCACAGAGCAGGGAGCAGCGCACACTGCTTAGCGCTGGCTCCCTGCTCTCCTAGTTACAGCACACACGGGGTTAATTAACCCGATGTGTGCTGCAGCTAAATGTGCACAGAGCAGGGAGCAGCGCACACTGCTTAGCGCTGGCTCCCTGCTCTCCTAGTTACAGCACACATGGGGTTAATTTCCCGATGTGTGCTGTAGCTACATGTGCACAGAGCAGGAGCCGGCACTGACAGTGAGAGCGGAGGAGGCTGGTATCAAAGGTAAATATCGGATAACCAAGGACAGGGCTTCTTGGTTACCCGATGTTTACATTGGTTACCAGCCTCCGCAGAAGCCGGCTCCTGCTGCCTGCACATTTAGTTGTTGCTGTCTCGCTGTCACACACAGCGATCTGTGCTTCACAGCAGGACAGCAACAACTAAAAAATGGCCCAGGACATTCAGCAACAACCAACGACCTCACAGCAGGGGCCAGGTTGTTGCTGGATGTCACACACAGCAACATCGCTAGCAACGTCACAAAAGTTGTTCGTTAGCAGCGATGTTGCTAGCGATGTTGCTTAGTGTGACGGGGCCTTTAGTCCTGTAGTGATAATCTCCTGTTGATAAACTACTGCTCATATTGAAACTACAACACTCAGCCCAGTTAATTACACAGCCCTGGAATCAGGCTCTTTGCCCTTGTGTCGCCCGGGGACCAGGGGGTACTCAGATCCGGGCCACGAGGTCACTTCTGTGGGTATCACGGTGGCGTGACCCGGTCTGTGATCCCAGGCTCCACAGTAAAAAGGGGGTTTTGGTAAGGGAGATTGTCCGTGACGCCACCCATGGTTGTGGTGATTGTGGACACCACCGCCGCTCTTTATGGGGATCCCGGGAGCGGTGACAGGGAGCAGCTGAGTTGGTGATTCTCCCCTCCGTGGGTAGGGGGTTGGTTGTCTCGGGGCCCGGTGATGGGGTAAGCAGGGATCAGGGCGCAGTGCTGCGGTGCGGTGCCTGAGGGCACGGGCGTACTCACAAGTAATTCACACGGAGTCACTGGTAAACTAGGAATTGCCGGTGTCCGCAGCCTTCGGTACGGGGGTGTTAGTGTCCCACACACGATGCAGCAGCTCCTGTTCTTTCCCTGCAGCCAGGTGCCTTTCTCTCCACTCTCTTCCTCCTTCTCCTCAGCCGGGAACGGGGAATACACTCCCCTGTAGTGATCCGTGTCACCCAGGTACCGGGGGGCCACTACCCTGCCCGGCTACCTCTGGCCCCTTCCTCACTCACAGCCTGTCCCGGCCCTCTCGGAGCAGGCTTCACTTTCAGCCTGGGAGCTACAACTCCAGACTCCTCTTCTGTCTGCCTCTCCAAACACTCTGCTCCAGCCCCTCCCCTCTGCTCTGCTTTTCTCTTACCCTGGGGGATGTGGTTTGTCTTTCTGCACAGTGAGAGATCAGATTACCAAGGAGGATTAACTCTTTCTGTGACAACCTGGCTTTGCCAAGGCGTCACACCCTCACAGTATGCTGATCTCTGATTAAATTGCATAAAAAATAGACAGATTTTGTATAGCGATTACAAAACTCCTTATAAACCATTACCTAATATATAATGTACCTATTACGGCAATCCCCTTCCCTTCCTTCTGCCTGAACTTAATATACACTGCCTTCTTATTGGGTTCAATTTATAAACAATATGCTACTAGTAAGCTTCTGTGCGCCTCCCAGGGGTGGCTGCACGAGGACAGAATGTTATTATTATAAAGGGGTCATCCATGACTCAGACAGGCCCATGCTGTATTTAGGAGACTATGTAGGAGCTTATGTTGTATATAGGAGACTATGTGTGGACTCATGCTATATCTAGAGGGCTGTGTCGGGGCTCATATTGTATATATGGGCTACGTAGGGGCTCATGCTGTACATAGGGGTACATAGGAGGGCTTTGTGGGCTCAAAATGTATATAGGGGCTATGTGGGTTCATACTGCATATAGGGGAATGTCAGCATACTTAATTTTGCTCAATATTAAGTAATACAATATTAATTTAATATGTTAATATTAATATTGAGCAGAATTAATTTCAGCCTATTGGTTTGGCCTCTACACCAGTCACAGTCTCTCATGTGGCTCCTGGGAAAACTAATATCCCCCCCGCTTTATGTAGAGCGCTGTACATAAGGGAAAAAAAATTGCACGCCATGGTCTTCCTTGCTTTGTATCTGTGCATGTACACCTGCACGTTAAATCACACAACCTATCACATGGTCCATCAAAAGAGGATCATGTGATAGATCGGACTGGGGGGCCTCGCCAACTAAACCCCCCGAGGCCTTGGATACTCTTACTCTGTCCCTAATTGAAACTATTCTACAACTGTTTCTGGACACAACCGTGAGGAGCCAAGTTCTTCTCTGGAATGGGGTGAAAAGTGATTTTCAATCTGACATAACTGAGAATATATCCAAACTAAAGAGCGATTTGATTGACAATAACACAAGGATGGAAGGCACAAGCTGGAAGAAAGGTCATTGCTGCTCATTTCCCCATGTTTAGGCTACGTTCCCACTATCAGTGCTTGCTAAGTTTTTGACGCTGCAGAACTTCTGCACCTGAGTCTACTTGAGTCTTTTCATTGCGTTTTTAGCGTGTTTTTGACTCTGCGGTTTTTGTCTCTGTTTGCTGTGTCATCCTTTAAATACATTTTCAGGTGCGGATTACATGCATTGTTGATGTCCCTATGTCGCTGAAACTCACTAAAAATACATGTGTGTGTCTTAGCTGCAGATCTTCTGCATCTAATGTAAGACTTAGGGTATGTGCGCACGTTGCTTTTTACCTGCTTTTTACCTGCTTTTTTGCTGCTTTTTCTTCTGCGCTGTTTAATGCCAAAATGGATGTGTTCTTCTAATCAAGCAAAGTCTATGGGAATTTGGGCTTCTTGTTCACACTATGTTGTTCAAAATGCTGCCTTTTTGAGGCAGAACTTTGGTCAAAAACTCAGCTTTTCAAAGAAGCAACATGTCAATTGTTTTTGCCATTTGGGTTTTGCACTGCAAAGCTGAGTTTTTGACCAAAGTTCTGCCACAAAAAGGCAGCATTTTGAACAACATAGTGTGAACAAGAAGCCCAAATTCCCATAGACTTTGCTTGAATAGAAGAACACATCCATTTTGGCATTAAACAGCGCAGAAGAAAAAGCAGCAAAAAAGCAGGTAAAAAGCAGGTAAAAAGCAACGTGCGCACATACCCTAAAGCAGGCTTTACACGTTGCGATCTCGCTAGCGAGATCGCAAGCGATCGTACCCGCCCCCGTCGGTTGTGCGACACGGGCATATCGATGCCAGTGTCGCACAACCTCGCTTACCCCCGTCACACGTACATGCCTGCTCTGCGACGTCGCTCTGGCTGGCGACCCGCCTCCTTCCTAAGGGGGCGGGTCATGCGGCGTCACAGCAACGTCACACGGTAGGCGGCCAATAGAAGCGGAGGGGCGGAGATGAGCGGGACGTAAACACCTTCTTCCTTCCGCATTGCCGGTGGAGGCAGGTAAGGAGATGTTCCTCGCTCCTGTGGTGTCACACATAGTGATGTGTGCTGCCACAGGAACGAGGAACAACATCGCTAATGAGAAGAAAATGATTTTTTGTTTCAGGACGACCTCTCCGCAGCAAACGATTTTGGCTGCTTTTGCGATCGTTTAAGGTCGCACAAAAGTGTTACACACTGCGATATCGTTAATGACGCCGGATGTGCGTCACAAACACCGTGACCCCGTCGATAATTCATTAATGATATCGTAGCGTGTAAAGCCCGCTTAAGGGCTCTATTCCACTTGCGATTTTCATGTGCGAGTGCAATCCAATAAAACATCGGATCGCACTCGTACCAGTGTTAATCAGTGAGGTAGTGCCCTCTTTCCTTTCATTTCTCGACATGAATCGTGCTCTTGGTGCAATCGCAGAATTTTGCAGCAAGTCTCGGCTTACGCACCCCTATACAAGCCTATGAAACATCGCACTGCACTCACATGTCATCCGACTGCAGTGTGATATACGCAAAGATAGCCAGCGGAGGAGATGGTGAGAAAGTGCTCCTTCCCTCTTCTCCAAGGCTGTGATATGATCGCAAGATCACATCACAGTTGCATGACCCTCAGCTGACACCCGCAGCAGAGGGTCATTAGCATATCACTTCTGATGCTCTCACATCAGAGGCTATACGCAAGTGGAAAAGAGCCCTAAAGGAAAATTCTGCACAGAAAACTCAGCGTACCCGGAAGAGAAACAGACATGCTGCGGATATGACAAGCACCACAGGTCAGATTGTTTCTAGAAATCCCATCTACTTTGCTTAATCTGTAAAATGCAGCGTTTTTTTGCGGCAATGAAAATACGAAGTGTCAGTACGAGAGAAAAACTCATCGAGGGCACGTAGCCTTGAGGAATTGCTAATTTGTTATGCACCTACATCCAGTCTTATCCCAAACACATTACTCCATCAAGAGGGAAGACAGAAACTGATGTAACAATCTACCAGTAATCGTGGACTAAGAAACACAAGGAATTTAAAGGGAATCGGACACCTGACACAATCCCCGGGCAGCACGTATCAGGCACTGGCTGTACCATCACAACCAGGTACGTTTGACTCTGAAATTTTGCGGTGTACTTTTAATAGCTGCCGGGAGCTCAAGCCGCTTTGTGCACTGGTCGAAAAGGCTTATCCCCACATGCAGAAAGTGACTGGCAGGTCTTTGTCTAGGTGCACGTCAATCCAGGGCAGCGGGCGATGAGGAGCTGCCGGGCACTGTGCAGCATGCAGCAGCTGTCAGGTTCCCTTTCAACTTCTCCAACTCTTGCAGTACATTACCAAAGACTAGAATTACAGCAGACAATTACTTTAGTATGTATTGAAGATATTTTGGTCTGCAGTGGTTCTCAGGGGTGGACTTCATATACCATGTTTCCTTGAAAATAAGACCTACGCCAAAAATAAGCCTTAGCATACATTTTCAGCCTTTTTGGAGTATGCTTAAAATATAAGCCCTACTGCCAAAGTAGCCCCAGGTTGCAATTCAGTAATTAAGTGTCTAGACATCTAAAAAAGTTAAAGGATACAGCAGTACCCTTCATTAAAGAGAGAAGACAGCCCCAAAAGAGAGAAAACAGCCCCAAAAGAGAGAAGACCGCCCGAAAAGAGAAAAAGACAGTCCTAAAATAGACAAGACAGCCCCAAAATAGACAAGACAGCCCCACAAGAGACAAGACAGCCCCAAAAGAGACAAGACAGTAACAAAAGAAAGCAGCTGCTCCACAGAAAATCGCAGTCACCAGACACCAAACAACCACAGCTAACAAGTGCCAATGGTGGATGGGCTCTCCCACAGTGATCTGCGTCGCTGTCAGGTCCCTCGCTGTTCCGCTCACCCACACACATTGGGTTCAGTATCCCTCTGCACATGCATACACACACACACACACACACACACACACACACAGATTGGGTCTAGTGTCAGTGGTGTGATTCTCCTTGGAGGTATCTGCCTTATTTAGCAGGTAAACTCAGCCGTGGTTCTCCAAAAATAAGACCTACCCTGAAATTAAGCCCTTGTGCATTTTTGGAGGCTGAAAATAATAGTCTTATTTTTGGGAAAACATTGGTATTATTATTGCAACCTGTGCAGCCGCATAGGGGCCTAAAGCCCGCTTTACACGCTGCAATATATCTTACAATGTCTCGGCGGGGTCACGTCGTAAGCACATCCAGCATTGTAAGTTACATTGCAGTGTGTGACAGGTACGTGCGATTGCGATTGAACGGTAAAACGTTCATCGCATACACATCGTACCTTTCTCTAGAATTGCACGTCACATTGTTCATCGTACCCGGGGTAGCACACATCGCAGCGTGTGACACCCCAGGAACGATGAACAGATCTTACCTGCGTCCTGCGGCTCCCAGCCCACAATGCGGAAGGAAAGAGGTGGTCGGGATGTTTACGTCCCGCTCATCTCCGCCCCTCCGCTTCTATTGATCGGCTGCCGCGTGACGTCGATGTGACACCAAACGTCCCTCCCACTCCAGGAAGTGGATGTTCGCCGCCCACATCGAGGTCGTATGGAAGCTAAGTACGTGTGACGGGGGTTAATCGTTTGTGTGGCACGTTCAACAAATTGAACGTGCCACACATACTATGGGGGCGTTGCAAATCGCATACGAAATCGTATGCGAAATTGCAACGTGTAAAGCAGGCTTAAGAGGTGAGATTTGAACCCAGGACTTCAGCGCTGCAAAGGAACAATGATAGCCACTGAGCCACCGTGCTGCCCATTGTATTTTTTTCTAATGCCATCCTTTCATGCTCTCTGACAAGGTCTCGCTTTCTTCTAGTTCTTAAAAGACAAGAGTGAAGCAAAGTCTAATAATTCATCTATAGTAATACCGGTCATTGAATATGTGAGAAGAGGCCTATTTGCCACTCAATTTTTTGAGTTCATCATTATTTTGTTCCCAATTATTATAAAAAAGTACTTTACACCGAAACGACTCCATAATACGCTCCCAGAGTCGTCACACTCCTATCAGTCTTCGTCTGCTGCTCTGTTCTAGAATGAAGTGTCAGAAATTAGCTGATATATATATACATACACATACATACACACACACACACACACACACACACACACACACACACACACTGCCAGCAGTAAATAACTAGGATGGATGCAATCAATTTGCAAATATTAAATCTGTTGGCTTTGTAAATAACACAGTATAGGATAGTCGTCTGGGTCATTGCAATTCAGCCTTTGCTGCATAATGGATGGAGTGTTGGGTTAAAATACCCGTTAACAAAAAACTATAGGTCAGCTTGTACACTGGCGCAAAAAGCTTTGAAAATTTGCATAATTTTTTGCAGAACCGACAACTCTGACAAAGTGGTTGTAGATGGGGCATGGAAATGGATCAAATTCATAACAAGCTGCACCATTCTCTACACAAATCTTATGCTAGACGGGACTGGGGAAGGATTTATGGCACGTGTTGAAGCGTGTGGCTAGGTAACTTATAGGCGTGTGGCAGGGGTACATGGAGGCGTGTGGTGAGGCATACATAGATATATGTGGTGAGGTGTGTGTGTGTGGCGCCCCTGAGGCTTCAGTCGCCACAGAGTATTGCACCCAACATTGGGTGTAATACTAAACCCGGTTCCTGATTAGGTCAGTCCCAATTTCACCACATTACACATTCAGTACTCATCAGGTTGCCCTGTTCCCACTGGTGATTGGGCTGGGGTCGCCAACAGAGGAAGCATTTACAGGATGCCCTCAACAGGGGCCCCAGTCCCACTAGTTTAGGACCTGGTAGGGGGGAGGTGCAGCCAGTAGGGGAAGTCAGGAGCCAATAGAACAGTTGGAGAGTTCTCCAGCAGAAGAGCAAGGGAGCAGTCGCATCTACAGGTGCTCCAGGGGGGGGGGAGGAGAAGTTCACAACGGTTGCCGCGTGGAGAGGGATCTCTGGTCCCCATGGAACCAACGCCACACAGGGCGGCAGGGAAAATCACACTTCACGTTGGTTTTCCACAATCTGCTTCCCTGACCACACAGCGCCCGAGAGCACAGTGCCATATAGGATCTGGGGCCTCGCTTCAAGCCGGATCCCACATCGAAACCGCGGCACCTGCATATAGGGACAAGAGTACATCTCATGAAACTCCGGGTCCCCTCGTAGCTTCAAGTCAGGGGATCCACAGACAGGCATTACAAGGAGAAACCCACCGAACACCAAATCTGGCTGACCTCTAAAGGGATTCGGGTTTGATATGGAGCCCACCAGAGCAAGTGACCGGTATTACCTGGGTAGAGCAGCATCGTACAAAAGTGAGTAAACAACCTAGAACCGCAGCCATAGACTCTGACTCTTTATTACCCATCCTGATGCTCCCCGTCGCCATTACTACTTCCCTCATCATCCTCCCCGGGGCCCGCTCTACCTGTGGAGAGTGATACCATCCCTGGCTGCTACTACGATCTGCCCCGGAAGACAGCGACAGCAGCGGCGGCCCATTCCCTGGCCAAATACCACAGGTGGCTTCACGATATCCATCCTACTACTTCTCACATCATCCCTCGCCAGCCATCATCTGTATGCCTCGGGGCAACGGAGCCGGGCTAGGATGCCCGTGACCGCAACAATCGATGGCACAGCGACGAGTAGGTTAAATGAATCTGCCCTGTGGGGCGCTACACGTGGCGAGGCATACATGGTGGCGCATGGCAGGGCATCCATGGAAGCATGTGGGGGGGGTACATGGGAATGCATGGCGAGGCATACATGAAGGCGCCTGGTGGAGTGTACATGTAGGCGCATGGCAAGGTGTACATGGAGGTTTGTGATAAAGCGCGCATGAAGGTGAGTGGTGAGGCACTCAGGGAGGCGTGTGGCAAGACGTATATGAGCTGTGTGGTGAGGAGAACATGGAGGCGCATGACGAAACATACATGGGGTGCATGGAGAGGCGTACATGGGGTATGTGCCAGGGCATACATGGAGGTGCAAGGTGCACAAGGAGGGTTGAGGTGAGGCGTACATGGGGGTGTACATGGCAGCGCACAGGGAAACGTGTGGCAAGGTGCACATGGAGGCGTGTGACTAAGTGCACATGAAGCATTGTGACGAGGCATACATGGGGGTGCACATGATGGCACACAAGGATGCGTGTGGCGAGGTGAACTTGGAGGCACTGGCCGCTCGTCCAGCAAGTACGCTTCTTGATGAATCAGGAACATTTGTCATCTCCTCATCAAGACCGGAGTGAGCAACAGAATTACCGGTAATATTTCTCACACGTTTATTGCTGTTTTTCAAAGTCTTTTAAACCCATTTTTTAATGTAATGCTCTTATTACGTGTTACGTGATGGGAGATACTCTCTCAGATCTGCTGCCCCCGCCTGCTCCGTGTTACCACTGACCGACAATGAACTCCATTGACAAAGCAAGAATACAACTACAGATCAAGGGAAAAGGGTCGTCCAGAGAAGCAAGGCTACTTCTATTGTCTGGGCAGCGAGCCGATCACTCATGTGATAATGTTATTGATGAGGCTGCACGTCATGGTTTACTGGAGGGGAGGTGATAAAGTAAAACTGCTGACACATGTGAAACTCCCCTACCCGAGCCATATTCTCACCCATAGGGGACAAGAAACTATTATCTAGTGCTGCTATAGAAAGATAAAGGGGATCTTGTCAGTAGGCTCAGCCCTCCTAAGCCGTCTACATGAACAGGAGCTGAATAAAAGGATACCTTAATATCTGTGATCCGATGTCTTATTCCAGAGAAATCCATGTTTTTATAATGTAAATAAGCTCTTAAGATCTATGGGCCAGACACTGAACTCCCTAAAATTCTGCCTCCAGAGATTATGGTAAATGAAAAGGGGTGTTATCAGTTTGAGACATGTAATGACTGATCTCCTGATCTACATGACATCAAGATTTCATTTTATTCAGCTTCCTATGACCTACATGCCCATATAGGCGGCTTAGAAGAGTTACTCAGTGAAAGATCAGTCCTATAACTCTTAAATCCAATTGTTAAAGCATACTTGTCTTTTTCATATAAAAGTTATAGAAAAGTAAGCTATTATTTCCCTCATCCCCCACAACAAGTTAAAACATAGTTTAGTTCACATACTAGTTTAAAACATTCAGGAAGAGTCCTGATTTGCATGCCCTGTAACTTACCACCCAGTCTTTCTGAGTGGGTGATTCTTCTATCAGCATTCTGCTAGAACTATAGGTGCAGGAACTTATTTTTTCCCACATTTTCCATAATGCTTTGTTCCAACCATTGACCAGTGACTTGCCTGCCCTTAAAGGGAACCCGTCACCAGATTTGGCAACTATAAACCAGTGGCCACTGTACCACCCCTGTACCAGCAGCCGTGCTGCTCGGATCCCAATCCGCGGTGGTTCGAGGGGTCTCCGTCCGGACCCGGGGTTCGTGCAGCCACTCGGATAAAGGGGATGTATTTACAGGGGATGGTGTGGAAAGTTTGTGACGCCACCCGTGGTGCATGGTAAGATGGAGTACCACCGCAGCGATCGTACCCGGTGGCGATGGTGTGGGCAGCCAGGTGTTTAACCCCTCCACAGGTAGGGGGTGATGAGGACAGGGTTGTGCCGTTGGGACGGTAAGGGTCACTTGTGTACTCACTCAGTCCAATAACGTTGACACCGACAACTGTGGTAAACCAAAGTTCTTGACACCGCTGCCACTTAGAGGGAGCACGCCTGGATCCCGTGCCCTTTGGTGTTGCCTGTTAGTCTGTGACCTTTGCCTTGGCAACTTGTCTTCTAGTTGGCCCCTTTAGTGTAAAACTAATCGGGTCCCGCTTCCCAGTATGGCTAACTGGGTGAGCTTGCTCTCATGGTTCACGTTTGGGATTTTTTGGACCGTATATGTGGAAAGTCCTATCCCCTTCGTTGCGCTAGTACCCAGATTTTGGAGCGGGTGGAGAACGGATCTTAAAGGCTCCGTCCTTGTCGGGTAAATTGCCAGGACGCCTGAAGCTACTTCCTGACCTAGGGTCCACGTACCCCGTTGTGCCCTTGTCCCTGCCCGGTGATGGCACAAGGCCACCGGCTGTCCTCCTCGACAGTCCGTGCCCCTTGTCACGATCCCCTGCGACCGGGGTCCAGCTCCTACCAGGCCCAGACCAACGTCTGCCACCTACTAGTTCCAAGGAGCCCAGCTCCTAACCTCCTCTCACTTTCACCTCCAACACTGTACTGACTGCTCCTAACACTCCTGACCTCCCTTAAACCAACCCCTCAAGTGGGCGACCCTATTCCACTCAGGCCATCCACTGGTGTGTCTTGTGGGTGTGGTGCAGAGTGTTCCTAGGATTTTGATTAGCTTGTTCTTGGCAACACCAATGGTTAGGGACCCTTAACCAAGGAGGAGGTGGATATTGTGCAGAAGAGCAGATTGCACAATACCCTGTGACGACCTGATAGTCCAGGGCGTCACACCCCCAGTTGGCTCTTATATACAGCATTCTAATATGCTGTATATAAGAGCCCAGGCCACTTTGTAGAACGTAAAAATCACTTTATAATACTCACCTAAGGGGCGTTGCGGTGCAGACTGATCGGATGGGTGTCTCCGTATCGGCGCCTCCTCTTTTGGACATCTTTGTCCTCCTTCTGTAGCCGGGGTGCATGACGCATCCTACGTCATATCCACACTAACCAGCATTGAGGTCCTGAGCAGGGAAGATCAAAAGTATTGTAGCCGCCTGCGTGAGACCTCAATGCTGGCTAGTGTGCATGATGTAGGATGCGTCATGCACCCAGGCTTCAGAAGAAGGAGGACAAAGATTGCCAAAAGAGGAGGCGCCGATACTGGAGAACATAGACACCCATCCGACCAATCTGCACCGCACCGCCTCTTAGGTGTGTATTAGGCTATGTGCGCACTAGAAATGTGAAGTTTCTCAAGAAAATTTCTTGAGAAACTTCTGCCAGTGAAAGATTTCCGGACCTGCGGAAAAAATCCGCACCAAATCCGCATGCGTTTTTGCCGCGGATTTACCGCAGGTTTGTCCCTGCAATAAATAATAAAGATAATCGATAGACAGATAATGGATAGAGGGAAAGATGGATAGATGGATAGATAGATAGATAGAGGGATAGATAGATAGATAGATAGATGAGAAAAACCTATATAAAGTTCCACCTCCCTGCATTTTCTAAGCTGGCACCCTTTAGTGACTTTCATGTGGCACTTAGGCTACTTTCACACCTCCGGTTTTTGCTATGCGGCACAATCCGGCACTTTGCATGAAAATCGCAACCGTTTTTTTTTTGCTGCCGGTTGCGATTTTCCTGCATAGACTTTAATTAGTGCCGCATTGTGCCGCATGGCCTTGCGTTCCGTCCGGTTTTTGCTGCATGCGGCAGATGTAGCCGATGCAGCGGCCGGATGGAACGTTGCCTGGCACGTTTTTTCGTGCGGCAAAGAAAACCGCATCGCGCCGCATTCGGCCGATGCGGCGCATTTTTCAATGCATGCCTATGGCGGCCGGATGCGGCGCGATGCGGCAATAACCGCATCCGGCCGCCGCATGCGGTTTTTGCCACTGCGCATGCTCAGTAGCATGCCGCAAGCGGCAAAAACTGGACTGGCCGCACAAGAAAAACTTATGCAAAGGATGCGGTGTTTTCACCGCATCCGTTGCATAGCTTGCACAGCCGGATTGAGCCGCAGAGCTCAAGCCGGATGTGTGAAAGTAGCCTAAAGGGTGCTTAGCCTTGTATTTAGCCATAAAATAAATAAATAATTAAAAAAAAATGACGTGAGGTCCCCCCATTTTTTGTAGCCAGCTAGGGTAAAGCAGACGGCTGCAGCCTGCAGACCACCGCTGGCAGCTTCACCTTGGCTGATAATCCAAAACAGTGGGCACCCCACTCTGTTATTTTAAATTATATAAATAATTTAAAACAAAAAACGTGGGGTCCCCCCCATATTGGATCACCAGCCAAGGTAAAGCGGACAGCTGGGGTCTGATATTCTCAGACTAGGGAGGTCCACTGTTATTGGACACTCCCCAGCCTAAAAATAGCAGGCCGCAGCCGCCCCAGAAGTGGCGCATCCATTAGACGTGCCAATCCTGGCGCTTTGCCCCAGCTCATCCCGCGCCCTGGTGCGTTGGCAAACGGGGTAATATATGGGGTTGATGCCAGATGTGTAATGTCACCTGGCATCAAGCCCTGGGGTTGGTGAGGTCAGGCGTCTATCAGATACCCGACATCACCAACCCAGTCAGTAATAATTAAAAAATAGACAACAAAAAAAAGTTTTATTTGAAAAAACACTCCCCAATACATTCCCTCTTTAACCAATTTATTGAAAAGAGCACAATCAATTCCACGTCCGGCGTAATCCAATAAGGGGGGGGGTGGGGCACGGCGATCCATACCATAGTCGCTGTCCCAATCAATGAAGAACAGCATGTTCCCCATTGGCTGGGAGAGCAATGCAGTGACCTGAGCTAACATCAATAGGTCAGCTCAGGTCACTGCAGGGGATGACGAGTGCTGCCATCAGGAGCATAGATGAGATCATTACCTTCTGTGATCATCTCCTGTACTGCTGACGTCAGCGCTGTCACTGACTTATCGCGAGAGCCCGTGACGTCACCGCTAGTGACAGTCTCGGGCAGCTCGCGAGACGGGCATAGACAGCAGTGACCGCGGTGACGTCAGGAGGCAGGAGATCGTCACAGCAGGTAATGATCTCACCTCCTGACAGCAGCGATCGTCATCCCCGCGGCTCCCAGCACTGCAGGATGTCAGTGTCTGCCTGCGCTGCCGCGTGACAGGCTGCTGACACTGCGGGAAGACACTGACACCCTGCAGTGCAGGCAGCCGCGAGGCCGGAGCGGGACACAGACTGCACGGGATAGACCTGGAGGTCGCACGGAAGTGCTTCTGTGCGGCGTCCAGGGAGTGTGACGTGTGTTTACTCTGCTCCTCTTCCTGGCATAATGACATCGCTTCCTGAAAAACCGCAGGCAGCGATGGGCATTACCGCAGGTAAATCGCGGCTATTCCGGTGGTATACCGCACATCATTGCTACCTGCGGAATACCCCCGGAATACCGCAGGTACCTGCGGAAATTAATGGACATGCACATTTTCTCAAGAAAGTTTCTCGAGAAAATTTTCTCAAGAAATTTTCTTGAGAAAAATCCGCACAGTGCGCACAACTATTTTTTTTTCTCATTGAATTTCATGGGAAATGTCTGCACAAAGATTGCAGACATTTCTCAAGAAATTTCCGGGGCAAATCCGCGGGTAAATCCGCGGGAAAAACGGTCTAGTGCGCACATAGCCTTATAAAGTGATTTTTACGTTCTGCATAGCGGCCTTGGCTCTTATATACAGCATGCTAGAATGCTGTATAAGAGGCCACTGGTGGTGGCCGCAGCTTATAGTCGCTAAATCTGGTGACAGGTTCCCTTTAACTGAAAGCCATCCTCTCGGTTATGTCTGTATACACTTTCCCAGACAGGACCAGACAGAATGGCTAGTTTCACACTACGTCTTTTTAACATCCGTTGAAAACGTTATTTTAGCGGAAGTACGGATCCTGCTTTTACAGCAAATAACGTATGCAAACGCATCTGTTATTTTGCAGGATCCTGCACTGGATGTTTAGGGGCGGGCATTGGAGTCATGTGATCGGGAGTGAGGGGAACTAGACTGGGAGGAGGCTTCTGACAGCTGCAGACGCTGGTAACCAAGGTAAACATCGGCCTTGGATACCCGATATTTATCTTGGTTACGAGTGTCTGCAGCTGCTAGGAGCCGGGCTGCCTGCACACGTAACCAACGTAAACATCGGGTAACTAAGAGAAGTGGTTACGCGATATTTACCTTGGTTACGAGTGTCCGCAGCTCTCAGGTGGGGGAGAGAGGAAGGGGAGGAAGGGGGAAAGACAGAGATAGAGAGAGAGAGGGTGAGGGAGGAGGAGAGAGAGACAGATCACACGAGACTGGTTCTGGGCATGCTCAGTACTTTCTGGGCATGCTCAGTACAAAAGCAGGATCCTGTCTATCAGCACGCCAGCGTTCACCTGCGTTCACGTGCTGTTTAGTCAGGATCCAGCAATTTGCAGTATTTGGACGGAGCTCAAAAACGCTACAAGTAGCGTTTTTGAAACATGTTAAAAAACTGCAAGTCACTGGATCCTCACTATAACGCACGCAAACGCAGGTGAACGGATGTTAACGCGAGTCCATTGCAAATGCATTGAAATGAAAACGCATTTGCACTGGATCCGCTTGTCCGCTAAAAAAACGTTTTCAACGGATGTTAAAAAGACGTAGTGTGAAACCAGCCTAAGACATGCCCTACATCTCTGTTATGGGTCTCTGCAGGTGCAGATGGATTAGACTAGACAACAGGCACATTTTCCAATGAGATCAAGGTACATATCTGATCTGAAAGTAGAATGACTAGATAGATGGACAGACAGGCAGACAGACATATACTGGTACATGTTTCTAATGCTAGTTATTACTGGCAGTTATGCTGGGATTTCCTTTCCTGAGCGAGGCTGCAGTATATAGGGCTGAGTCATCATTTGTGGTTTATTTTAAGCCAGTTTTCCTTTTCTTTTTTTTTTGTCGTTGATATTTTTGCCCAGATTTTTCAAAACGGAGCTCTTAATTTAAAGATTTTGTGCAAAAACAACAAAACAATGCTCTTCATTTTGTCTGTTACCGTTCTTGTACCTTTGTAGTTACAGGTCTGTTAAAAAGTCGCAAAATCACTCAAGGGGGAGAACGCAGCACATTTACGCAATCATTTAATCAAATGGCTGCAAAATCTTGAAATCCCAAACCCCGACCATAATAGAATAGTGAACATAAAAAAAACACTGTAACAGGTAAACATACAAGATAAGACTATAAATAGATATAAACTAAAAGAAGAATAAGGCGCAAATGAAAATAAGGCAAAAAAAAAAAACCTACCTAAAAGCTAGACAAAAAAGGCGCAAATGCAATAATGAATGGGGCGGTGTTCGGGCCACAATAGTCTAAAGGCCCGTTACACACAACGACATATCTAACGATATATCGCCGGGTTCACGGATTCCGTGCCACACATCCTACATCGTTAGCGACGTCGTTGCATGTGACATGCACGAACGGCCGTTAACGATTAAAAATATTCACCAAATCGTCCATCGTTGACACGTAGTTCCTTTTCAAAAAAAATCGTTGATTGTTGAGGACGGAGGTTGTACGTCGTTCCCGAGGCAGCATACATCGCTACGTGTGACACCCCGGAACGACGAACTGCAGCTTACCTGCGGCCGCCGGCAATGTGGAAAGAAGGAGGTGGGCGGGATGTTCCGCCCGCTCATCTCCACCCCTCCGCTTCTATTGGGTGGCTGCTTAGTGATGCCACTGTGACACCGCACGAACCGCCCCCTTAGAAAGGAGCCGGTTCGCCGGCAACAGCGACGTCACTAGGCAGGTAAGTCCGTGTGACGGCTCCTAACGATATTGTGCGCCACGGGCAGCGATTTGCCCGTGACGCACAAACGACGGGGGCAGGTACGCTCGCTAGCGATATCGCTGCGTGTAATGGGGCCTTAAGGCTCTGTTGTGCGTTTCAATTTAGGGACAGTAAAGTTGCACGTTTCATCAGTTCCCTAAATTAAAGCAGAGATGTCTCTCTGATTATTATTGGGTTCATTTACTGTGAGTGAAGTGAAACAAAATATGCAAGCAGAAAAGTTTCTTACCGCACCCCAGAATAATCAATGGGGTCCCTGTGCGTTCCTTTATGCAACAGATTATATAATTTGTTTTTCCTCAAATGGAGCAGACGACCGTAAAGTCTGAACAGATGTATAAATAGAGACGTATAACAAGAATGACACTGCGGTCGCGTCGTTGACCCTTATTCCTCCCATGCTTGATTTTAAGACATCAGATCTGCTCTTAAAACTACTGTACACAAAAATAAAGTAGCTAGAAAAGTCCAAGAAACAAGGGAAAAACCTCAGCAAGCCCTGATGTGTTATGTTGCTTTTCCACTACAGAGAGATTGGTTTTGGAGCTTAGTTTGGAGCTTTTAAGTTGTTCCATTTTCTTGGACCTATTCCTAGATTATTCTGTCTCTGTCCTCATCTGACCCAAACTGGCCGGCTCAGGGTCTAAATATACAGAGCAGCACACGAGGGCAGGCCAGCTCCAGCTATTTACCCAGGGTGATTATTTTGTTTAATTAATATTACTTTTTTTTTCTTCTTCTTACATAAAAGTGACTTACAAAATATGAATCGAGACCTAGAAATAAAAAAATAAATCCTAAAATTAAAATGCTGTGTACTTTAAACCTAAGGTTACTATGAATCTACATTATAAAATAGTGTGAATACTTAATATTGGGGATTTTTTTTTTTTTTTTTTTTTTTTTTTTAGAGAATTGGTATTTAAAAGGGTTTTGAGCTTTATAAATCCCATATTATCCTCCGGGAACCTGATACCTAATAGACACTGCCCAATCCACGGACTTCATGTATCAGGCACCGGCTGTATGATCTCAGCCAGGTATATCTGACTCTGAAGCGCTGCGGCATTAGGTTATGTGCGCACTTACCAGATTTTGCCGCGGATTTTCCGCGGATTTGCTGCATGTTTCGCTGCAGAAAATGTTCATAACATCTCTGCAGTGAATCACCAGCAAATCCTATGGAGAAAAAAAATCCTGTGCGCACTGGGCGGAATTTGACAGCTGCATGTTTTGCTGCGGGAATCCCGCAGCAAAAACAAGTGCATGTCACTTCTTTTCCGCACATCGCTGCGGGATTTCACTCCATTGACTCCAATTTTAATCATGAAATCCCGCAGGGAATAACGCAGGCAGCAAATTCTGTGCGGTTCACTGCGTTTTCCTGCGTTATTCCCTGCGGTATTTTGCGGTTTACCTCCGGTAATGTGCATCGCTTGTCTGCGGTTTTGCAGGGAAGTGATGTCATTACAGGAAGAGGAAGCCGTGCAGAGAGTAAACACACAGATCACAGACACAGACACATCACAGACATAGAACACAGACACAGACACATAGAAAGCAAACGGAAATATAGAAAACAAAGAACGTGGGCTCCGCTGCATATTTACCTTCCAGCCGAGGTAAGCACACAGCGGCGGCCCGGTATTCTCAGGCTGCGGAGGGAGAGGGGCAGGGATAATGTCCCCTGCCTCACTCCCCCTCCCGCAGCCGAGAATATCAGCCGCAGCTGCCCCGGCACTGTCGCATGCATTATGCGGCAATACTGGCGTGTCCCCGGCTCTTCTTGCCACCGTGTAGCAGTGGCAGCAAGGTAATACAAGGGGTTAATGATGGTGGGGGACCACCGCCATTAACTCCAGGCTTGATCATGGCAGCGTCTATGTGACAGCTGACATGATCAACCCGTAAGTAAAGTGAAAAAAACAGACACCGAAAAATCCTTTATTTTAAATAAAACAAACAAGCCTCGTTCACCATTTTAGTAACCCCCCCGAAACAAAGCTCCGGCGTAATCCACAGGGTCCTGCACTGCTGACATCCAGCCGCGATGTGTCACAGACACAGCGCTGAATGAAAGCAGCAGACAGCAGAGGTAATTACCGGTCATTTCCCACGGCCGGTAATGTGAACTCACTGCCGACCGTGGGAAATGCAGCGATCTGTCCTCTACCTATCTATCTATCTATCTGTCTGTCTGTCTATCTATCCCTCTATCTATTCTTCTGTCTATCTACTATCAGAATTAAATGTATTTTTTTTTTCTTCAATGTGCTTTATTGCATTAAATGCAATAAAGCACATCCCAACCCGCACGCGGCAAAACCGCGGCAATACCGCGAAGAATACCGCGGTAAAACCGCAGCAAACCGCGGCAAACCGCATGCGGTTTTCGGGTGCGGTTTCCCGCGGTTTTTTACCGCTGGTGCGGTAATCTTTGAGCGCATGCGGAATTTACGCAAGGAAATTTCATTTCCCAGTGCGCACATAGCCTTAATGAGGAAAAAAAACGAGTTTAAAAACCACTGGGGACTGAACCACTTTGTGGACAGTAATCAGACAAACGAGCTCCTTCCCGCCAACTCCACCCTGGAGTGAATGGGCTCTCCCTATATGGACACGTACGTGTAAAACAGAATAAGAGGGTTGTATGCCGCTCTATCACCAATGACAAGAATTGATTATTCCATTTCTTTATTTCTTTCACAGGTCAGGTCAATGCGTTTCAGGGACTGACTATCCCCTTCATCAGGACATTAGGAACATCAAACTGTCAGTTTGATAAATAAAAAATATTTTGAGAAATAAATAAATGGAATAATCAATTTGTGTCATTGGTGATAGCATGGCATACAACCCTCTCATTCTCTTTTACACGTGGCATTTTCGGGGCTGCTGCTTTCGCCATCTTTAAGCTTCACTAGGAGTTGTGCCTTTCACAACCCTAGTAGGTGAGTTGAACACCTTTATTGTTACCACTGTTATATGTGATAAGACCCTATTGCGCTTTCTCCCTCCACAGTTGTTTTATACGCACACATAGGGAGAGACCTGTCACTCTAAGGCAGTGGGCGGGGAGAAGGCGCAGGGGACACACCTTTCCGATTAGTCTACAGCACAGCTCAGGTCTGCGGCAGCTTCTAAAGCATGATTTTGTCTGAAACACCTCAGTGCTTCAGACTCAGATATACCTTGTTGATATTATACAGCCGATGCCTTAGAGATACTGCCCATTGAAAATGCAGTATCCACCAGCCGTCACGTTGTCTTTAAGCTGATCACTATGTGTCCTGCTGCTGAGACCACTGGCAATCAGCTCAAATGTGTCAAGGAACTCATCAGCAAATGTCTCTTTGCCCTACAGCAACACCACCACAGGAAAAATTAAATATTATACAGTTCGGATTAAAGGGGTTGTCCACTACTAGGACAACCCCTTTTGATTCCAAGTATTTCCCTAGATAAAATAATATACTGACTTCCTGTACTGGCACCTTTCCAGCGGGGTTCATGTGGGGTTGTAACGTCATGTGAGCCCTGTGTCCAATCAATGCCGGCTTCTATCTTCCCGCCTTCAAACCAAACAAGTCTATCAACAGGAAGTGAGTGCTGGGCTCACTTCCTGTTGATGGCTTGTTTGCTCCGGAGGCAGGGAGAAGAAAGCTGACGCTGATTGGACGCGGGGCTCGAGTGATGTCACAACTCCATGTGAGTCCTGGCACCATGAGCCCAGACAGTGCTGGAAGGGAGTCAACATGGGAGGTAAGAATAGGCTTTAGTATTTTAAACTGGGGGACTACAGGGAATCAGAATGAGTTGTCTAGTGGTGGACAATCCCTTTAATATTAATAGATTGTCGATGAACATGCCAGTCCTCCAGAAAGATACACTCATTGTACCTCTCCTTTGAGGCGGAGGGTCCTGGATTCTCAGTAGTGTATGGTAGAATTAATTTTTAGATACAAATAATTGTTGATACTGTAACATAAAACTGATTTCCAGCTGGTGCTCGAGAAGAGTCTGATGGTTAGATATTAGCACATTAACATTGTCTTCATAAGCGTTAGTAGTAGGAAAGATTCATACATAAGGCCAACCAGACACTGGAAAGCAGATGTGCTGGGGCTTCAAGATGCAACCCAGATGTGGCCCCATACCTGTCGTCTACGTCCCATTATAATTGGGATTGATAGTTATGCTCTACATTAAAATCACCCGCACGTCTATAGTAGGAAAGAGGGAGACATGGAGGAGATATCCGAGGAGCAGACAGACATCATGAATCTTCAGATCCTGTCTTATGTGTCAGTGATCCTCTGGTACTCACATCATTTCTTAATTTTTTCACATTTGCTGTCTGTTGATGGATCGGCTGAACATTTCTGATATTTTAATTTTTTGCTTGCTGCATTAGGCTACTTTCACACATCCGGTTTTTGCTCTGCGGCACAATACGGCGCTCTGCAGAAAAACCGCAACCTTTTTTTTTGCCGCCGGTTGCGGTTTTTTTGCATAGACTTACATTAGTGCCGTATTGTGCTGCATGGGCTTGCGGTCAGTCCGGTTTTTGCCGCATGCGGCAGATTTAGCCGATGCCGCGGCCGGATGGAACGTTCCCTGGCATGTTTTTTGCTCCGGCAATAAAACCGCATCACGCCGCATCCGGCCGCTGCGGCGCATTTTTCAATGCATGCCAATGGACGCCGGATGCGGCGCGATGCGGAAAAAAACGCATCCGGCCGCCGCATGCGGTTTCTTCCACTGCGCATGCTCAGTAGCGTGCCGCAACCGGAAAAAAACGGACGGGCCGCATGTAAAAACTTATGCAAAGGATGCAGTGTTTTAGCCGCATCCGTTGCATAGGTTTCACAGCCGGATTGAGCCGCACTGCTAAAACCGGATGTGTGAAAGTAGCCTTAGAGAGCATTTAAATAAGTCAATATCTTGGCTGACTGCAGCTGCCCTATGTGACACTCTGTAGGACCGGACTGCATACTGATATACTAAACTGTATGCAACAAACTCCCCAGCTCCCCCTGGTGGTGGCTGCACATAGGTAAAATTCTGTAGGTTCATTTTTATGCCTATACAGGACATTTGACAATTTGTATTTGAAAACAAAATATTTTTAGAATAAATAAAATCCAATTATGATCTAGTATCTATTTATAAAAAAAAAACAAAAAACAGTTTAGATATATTCTTAAAGGGGGAATAATAAGTATAATAATAGTAACTGAGAAAGGAGGGATTTTTTCCCCTTTGCCTCTGTACTTCACTATATATATATATATATATATTTTTTCACATATGGCACAAGTGTTATAATTCTTAGTTTTTGTTTGTAGACAATGTGCATGAAGTGCAAAAAATAAAGAGGGATACTGCCAGGTTCTTTTCCCTTAATTTGTTGTCCCCCCCAATGTATTGTAGGAGAGTGACCCTTTACAGGGTATAACTTCCTATATTGACATGGTGGTGACCTAATCTGTGTCCATATTTAATTTATGCTTACCATACACCTTTTATCTGTGGGTTTTGGGAGATTCAAGACAGAAGTTAAAAGGAACATGTCATATAACCGCCCAAACCGCGGGCCGCATGTATCAGACCCTGGCCATATGATTGCAACCGATATATTTTTTCTTTGACATGCTCCATCTGGTCAAAGAAGATATACTTTAACGATCTGGCCATGGACCATACCCAGAGAACAGGTTAGTCCAGCACTGCATCCGGTCATTTTCTCCGAGTGCTGCTGTAAGAGGGTGCTGGACTTGTGCATTTCGCCTCAGTTGATATAGAGAGTAGTGTACATATTATAGATGTGTTTATGCTAATGTTGCACATATGGTCACCCAGTGACTGGTTCAGGTTCTGTTTCTTGGTAAGATGTCACCTGGCGATGGGAGTAGCCAGACAGAAAAGTTAAGAACACTGGAAGGGGACAGGGAGAATATATATAGAGGAAGAGACAAGGTTTAGATAGGCAGAGAACAGTGTAAAGAAAAGTTAAAAGAGAATTGGTAGTGTGCAGGCCAGCAAATACCTAGGTTCGAGAACGGGTGTATGTGGTGAGGCCCTAAACCAGAAATAGTAACATAGAATGGAACAGCAGAGTACTCTATTCCACCGTAGTGAGCACCAGACCCCCAATCTGGTTATGCTGGGTCGCGACAGCGCCCGGCAGCACTGGTCCTAGAGTGGAGGGCTCATATAGACTTGGGTGAGAAGGTTGTCCTAGAGAAGTTAGGTGGGCCATGGGGAGTGCAGGTCGGTAAGAACCCTTAGCGAGAACAGGGCCTTCAGGGCTGAGCTTGACCAGGGCCGAACAGGAATTTATGACTTTGGTGGATGAAAGCATGGTGTCAGCAAGTGAAGGGAAGGACAGTGTAAGAGCATCAGTAGTGCCAAGAGCCAAGGAGCAGTCAGTGGGAGAAGAGTATTTTGAAGTAAAGCATTACATGCCTCTAATGTTCAAGTGTTGTGCCCACAGTAATGATGTGACTGAAGTGCTGTGTGTAATGGTTAGTAAAACACTGTTGAATAAGAAACCTGAATCTTGTGTCTATCAATCCCGGTTGGGAGTATCCTGGATTGGTCGTGGACCTGCATTAAGGTGTAGTTTGCACAAACAAAGTCCATCCACTCGACCAGTCCCCTCCTCCCCAACAACTATCCCTATTCCTTTGCTCTGTGTAGCTGTCCGGAGCGCGGGCCAAAGTGAGAAAAAGGCCGCATCATACCGACCGAGACTGGCCGGCGACGCCACTCTACACTCCTTGAAGTGATTGATACGTTTTTTTCTATGGAAAGAGACCTGATAATTATTTCTAGCAGTGCTGGGACATTTAAAGTATACCCTCTCTGATATTCCGGAGCCTTTTAGAAAAAAATATTTATGCTGCCCATAGTTTGGGTAGAATGAATCAGGTGACTGGTTCCCTTTAAAATGTTCTGTATTTTTTATGGTAAAGTAATTAAATAATGTTATCCTTTCGATGATAACAATGTTCTGAGGTCTGTTTACGTCAATACAAATCTATTCTATCTCGCTGCATTGCTGCAAATAAATTCTTCCAGATAAACTAAACTGTGACTGGATATTTGGCCAGAAGCAGAGTCTCTTGTGACCCAGTCAATGAACTCAACTGCATATATTTTCATCATAACCAATCCATGTTATCAGCAAATCACTATTACAAAAGAGTCAGACCCCAAGGTCGAAGCCAAGACAGCAACTGAGTCAACAACTGTGATGTTTAGAAAACTCAACTATGGAAGAAGAGACCCAACATAACTCATCAAAGGGCCAAACATGGCACCTGTATTACTCCTGGATCTTGGCTCGTTATCCAAAGTCCCCGCTAAGGGGTACTTTGCAAGTTGCGACATCGCTAGCATCGGCTAGCGATGCCAAGCGCGATAGTACCCGCCCCCTGTCGCACATGCGATATCTTGTGATAGCTGCCGTAGCGAACATTATCGCTAAGGCAGCTTTGCACGCACTTACCTGCCCTGCGACGTGGCTCTGGCTGGGGACCCGCCTCCTTCCTAAGTGGGCGGGTTATGTGGCGTCACAGCGACGTCATACGGCAGGCGGCCAATAGAAGCGGAGGGGCGGAGATGAGCGGGACGTAAACATCCCTCCCACCTCCTTCCTTCCGCATTGCAGACGGGACGCAGTTAGGAGATGTTCCTCGCTCCTGCGGCTTCACACACAGCGATGTGTGCTGCTGCAGGAACGAGGAACAACATCGTATCTCCTATTGGTGCGACATTATGAAAATGACCGACGCTACACAGTTCACCGATTTTCGACGCTTTTGCGATCGTTTATCGGCGCATCTAGGCTTTACACGTTGCGACATAGTTACTGGCGCTGGATGTGCGTCACTTTCAATTTGACCCCGACGATATCGCAGTAGCGATGTCGCAGCGTGCAAAGTACCCCTTAGTCTAGAAGCCTCAGACAATGATGACATTTTTCACCGAAATGTAGAAATCACAGGAAATGTATGGTTAAGTTTGTATGGTTAATGTATGGAGAAGAGTAGGAGAAGCTCTAACTTGGAGAAACCGGCAGCACTGAGTGAACCCTTGTCCTGCACTCATTTCTTCCTGGAAGATGGAATAGGCGACTAATACATGTTATACATTTTAGCAATGGTTTAGTTGCAATTTAAAATATGTTTTATGTTATCAGGTGTCTGCTTTAGTAAAGATCCAGGCCAACGGTGAATTGCATCCACAACCCACTGATATAATTGGCCTTATGTAATGCTTCATTTGTCCTGTGGTGGCGCTGCAGGAAAAGTAAACATAATTTTTGTCTCTTTCCATACCCCTCCCCACTTAAGAAAATTAAGTAGTACCGTAGTTGACTACTGCCCCTCTCCCTGAGACTAGGTAGTGATAGGGAAGCAGTATACAGAGCTTAAAGGTTGCTTTACACACAACGATATCGCTAGCGATCTCGTTAGCGATGTGACACACCCAGATCGTTGCAAGGATTTGCCGAGATCGCTCATAGGTCATTTTGTAGCGGTCACACGTACCCATCTCACAAACCTACATCGTTCAGCGATATATTGTTTGACTAAGGCGGTCGTGTGGACACCATCACACAGCATCCCTCCCAACGATTCCGGCAACGACAGAGGCGTATAATTATCAACCATGGCTGCCAAATCAGAACGCAGTTGGGACCACCAATCAGAGCGGCGGAGGCGTGGAGCATTGCTCGTAACGACATGCCCGAGTCGCTGATGACGGACGCACTAACGATGTTGTTCATCGTTGGCAGGGTGTCAAACGTAGCAATATGTCTGCTGCGTTCAAAACGACAAACAATATTTTGAAGCTGAACGACGTGTCAACGACCTCCGCTATTTTTAGAATCGTTCGGAGTCGCTCATAGGTGTCACACGCAACGACGTCGCTAACGATGACGGAAGTGCGTCACGAAAGCCGTGACCCAGACGACATATCGTCAGATAAATCGTAGCGTGTAACAGGGCCTTAAGTATCAAGTATATAGGGCCAAATTCATTATTGCGTTTGCTCTACTTTTTTTACCTAGTAGTTAGTGTTTTTTGTTTGCGCCATATTCATCTTCCTTCTGAAACTATTTTAAAGTCTAATTTATATGTGTTCGTTATATATTTTTTTCAATGTTCAACATTTTAGGGTTTCACGTTATATATGCCGGATTTGTCATTTGTGATTTTTCAAAAAATTACATAATAATATTTTGTAAATATACTCTAGTTCCCCCCTCAGAGTTATATTCTATAGGCCAGATATTTTTGTTCAATGCTTGGGTCATTTTGCAAAATGTGTGAATTTTCGCACTAAAGAAAAGAAAAAAAAAAAAATCACAAAAAAGTTTAAAAGACAAAAATAATAATGAATACCACAAGACCAAAAAAGCAAAAAAAAGCAAACAGTGACTTAAAAAAAACCAAAAAAACAACCAAAAAGATTAATCAGGGTATAATGCTACTGCCATGATTTCTCTAGGCGTTCAGCAATATCACCAAACGTTCATGAAATCTACTGATCTCTGCTGACTCTGCCCCAGTCTATTATTATTATTATTGTGTAACGGGGTGCCAGGGGTGCCTCTGGCCTTGTAGTCGTGGCCCTTGCAATCAGGCTTACCCCTGGCTCCACCGTCACTATGGGGACAGGAGATGACTTGGTGGGGCAGAGTGTGGTGGTGGTGTAGATGTTATCCGGCGCACAAACACTCCTCAGGCAGGGTACAATGCAATGAACGAACATTCTTTTATTCTTCACAGATAAAAGTCCAGACAAAGCAATCCGGTCAGCAATAAATCTGGCAGATGACAATTCCTGTGGAGCTGGGGACAACCTGACCTTGCGCACCCTCTGGTGGGGATATGCCCAAAGTACTCCACTTCCTCCGGGCTCCCACTCTTCAGCCAAGCATACACCGGACCCACACCGGCAGAATAGGCTCTGAGGTTGCGTCCACCTCCTTATCTCCGGTGTCCCCTGCTGTTCCGCTCACACACTCTGCCCGACGTGCACACACTGCTGTCCCGGATGCTACTTCTCACAAAGTCCCAAACAAAGCCATAAAGGTGAGGATACACTTTCTTAGCTGGGGGAAGCCTGTCCTTGCGTCCCCTCCAGTGGGGATGTGCCTGACTACTCCACTTCGCCCGGCTCCCACTTCTGGCTACCCACAGCCCGGACCCACACCGGACTGCTTCACACTATGAGGTTCCGCCCGCTCCTTTTCTCACCGGCTTCCCTGATTTCCAGCTCCCTTCTTTCTTTCTTTCTTTCTGCCCACTCAGCTCCACACTCTGCCCCGGCTCTGCTGCTCCGCTCCTGTCCCCGAGACAACTGCTCCCTTGATCTAATCTTTTCCTCACACCCTTGCTCTCTCCTCCCCTTGTCTCTGCCGGCTCCTCCTCTCCACTGTGGTGACAGCCGTCCCACCCGGCCACTAGGGGGACCCTAACACAATACACATGCACATACAAATAAAACATTTTTATTAATAACATTTCCGGGTTAACTATGCTCCCTTTTGCAGGGGTCTGCTCACCCACTGCATACCTCCCCTCTTAAAACCCGAGCCTCCCGGCACGGCTCTTACTTAAAACACACAGAAGCACGTAAAGTCTGCAATACCGTCCACAATAGGCGCAGCACCCACACAGAGGGCTCCAGTGTGCCCAGTTCTCCTCCTCTGGACGGCCACCAGTCCCGCGCCCGGCGGTTTCTGCAGCGCTCCCGGTCCTTCTTTCAACTAGCGCCCGGAGGCTCAACAGCGCTCCCGGTCTTAGATGGGCGCCCGGAGGCTTGGCAACAGCGCTCCCGGTCTTAGATGGGCGCCCGGAGGCTTGGCAACAGCGCTCCCGGTCTTAGATGGGGCGACTGCCCGTAAAACTTTAAAAGAACTTCTGCCGGCTAAACGGCGCCGGACTTAAACAACAGATCAGCAGTGGTGACTTACTCTGGGGGCCAGGCCCTCTTCCATCCCTCCGCTTGGGCCTGGATGTATGCCCCCAGGGATTGTCCCGGCTGCTGACGGATCCTCTGGAAGGTCGCAGGGACGTAGGGTGGCTCCACAGGCGCAGCTGCTGCAGCTCCTCTCGGTGGTGAAGGCGTCGCTGCCCCTGATAATCTTGCTGGTAACGGCGGCGGTGTCAATGCTGAGACTGAGTAGAGTGGAGGCGGGTCCTCGTTTCCCGCTCTTAAACAGACTCCACCCCCAGCCTCACGCATCATCTTGACTCCTCCGCTGAGGTACTTCTTTTTCTTCTTCCGTGCCCTGGAGCTGGCGCCTCCCCTCTTTGGGCGGAGTACTCCATGCTTTCTCTTCGGCACCGGCCAGCCCCAGGCTCTTCTTTCGGCGCCAATTCTTCGCGCCTTTCCTTTTTCTTCACAGACGTCGGCCATCTTGCCGCCATCTTGTGCCCGGTCCAACGCCTTGGGCACTTCTTCCTCCCACCATGGGACTGGGAATCTTCTTTCATAGTCCGAATTCCGTGCTTCAGGCACTACTTGGTCTTCAGACTCCTGGTTCTCCGGCAAGGGACTCGTATCCTGCCGACTACGCCACATGTAACGGGGTGCCAGGGGTGCCTCTGGCCTTGTAGTCGTGGCCCTTGCAATCAGGCTTACCCCTGGCTCCACCGTCACTATGGGGACAGGAGATGACTTGGTGGGGCAGAGTGTGGTGGTGGTGTAGATGTTATCCGGCGCACAAACACTCCTCAGGCAGGGTACAATGCAATGAACGAACATTCTTTTATTCTTCACAGATAAAAGTCCAGACAAAGCAATCCGGTCAGCAATAAATCTGGCAGATGACAATTCCTGTGGAGCTGGGGACAACCTGACCTTGCGCACCCTCTGGTGGGGATATGCCCAAAGTACTCCACTTCCTCCGGGCTCCCACTCTTCAGCCAAGCATACACCGGACCCACACCGGCAGAATAGGCTCTGAGGTTGCGTCCACCTCCTTATCTCCGGTGTCCCCTGCTGTTCCGCTCACACACTCTGCCCGACGTGCACACACTGCTGTCCCGGATGCTACTTCTCACAAAGTCCCAAACAAAGCCATAAAGGTGAGGATACACTTTCTTAGCTGGGGGAAGCCTGTCCTTGCGTCCCCTCCAGTGGGGATGTGCCTGACTACTCCACTTCGCCCGGCTCCCACTTCTGGCTACCCACAGCCCGGACCCACACCGGACTGCTTCACACTATGAGGTTCCGCCCGCTCCTTTTCTCACCGGCTTCCCTGATTTCCAGCTCCCTTCTTTCTTTCTTTCTTTCTGCCCACTCAGCTCCACACTCTGCCCCGGCTCTGCTGCTCCGCTCCTGTCCCCGAGACAACTGCTCCCTTGATCTAATCTTTTCCTCACACCCTTGCTCTCTCCTCCCCTTGTCTCTGCCGGCTCCTCCTCTCCACTGTGGTGACAGCCGTCCCACCCGGCCACTAGGGGGACCCTAACACAATACACATGCACATACAAATAAAACATTTTTATTAATAACATTTCCGGGTTAACTATGCTCCCTTTTGCAGGGGTCTGCTCACCCACTGCAATTGCACCATTTATTCCATGGCGCTTTACATGTGAAAGGGGTATACATAGTAGGGACAAGTATATTAATCATATACAATACAAGGCACAGACAGGTACAGGAGGATAGAGGACCCTGCCCGTGAGGGCTCACAGTCTACAAGGGATAGGTGAGGATACAGTAGGTGAGGGTAGACCTGGTTGTTCGGTGTTATATCTAACTGAGGGTTACGGCAGGTTGTAGGCTTCTCGGAAGAGGTGGGTCTTCAGGTTTATTTTGAAGCTTGTCAAGGTAGGCGAGAGTCTGATATGTTGTGGCAGAGCATTCCAGAGTATGGGGGAGGCACGGGAGAAATCTTGGATGCGATGGTGGGAAAGCATGCAGTGAGCTGCAGAATATAGGAAGGCTCAGCTTTTTGTGTTTCCTTTAAGGCTGGGGCCACACGGGCACTACTGCGATCCCCTTGCATGAGACTCGGCTCATGCTGGTAGTACAGCAGAGCCGAGTCTCATGCTTGTGTCCTTGCAACTGAGGTCCGTTCGTGCGAGCAGACCTCAGCTGCGGGGGGCGGGCCGGCACTCAGGAGGGGAGGGAGGGATTTCTCTCCCTCTCTCCTGCGTAGTCAGCTATAGCCATTCTCGCATTGCACTGGCAGTACACCGGTGTACCGCGAGTGCAGTGCGATTTTTCTCTCGCCCCATTCACTTGAATGGGTGCGAGAGAAAGAGTCTCGGATTACAATCGCAGCATGCTGCGATTGTTTTCTCGGTCCGATTAGGGCTGAGAAAATAATCGCTCATGTGTGCTGTCACACAGGCTAGAATTGGTCCGAGTGGAATGCGATGTTTTATCGCACTCCACTCGCACCGATTTTCTCGCCGTGTGGCTTAGGCCTAATAGCGAGTGTGAAAACTGGGTAGTTTTAAATATGTTTTATAGATATAAACATTTAGGATACAAGACTTATATAGAGAATATTTCATCATCTGATAATTCTTACAGAATGTTTTTAGATTCATTTGTATATTTACCTTTTCTTATATTACTTATGCGTTAATACTATTTAGCGATGATGTTGGCTGGTGATTTTTTATAGCTCTTCTAATTTAACAATGCCTACACCAGTGATCCCCTGTCCCGTTGCCCTCGAGCTGCTGCAAAATTCTACCTCCCTGCATGCCTTGACAGAGCTGTTACTTTGCAGCAGGAGATTACTACCCTGGATATTTCTTTTATGTACGTCTGACCCCTTCAAGCAATCGGTCCTGTAACCACCAAGTCTATCATAAGTCAGCTCTGATCATAAAAGCTGGAGCAAAAGGCACAAAAAACAAGTCAAACAAATTATTTCTCTTGAAATCAGCATCAAGAACAATCCAACTGTAGTGAAAAGAACAAGGAAGACGCTGTTCTTTGTAATCTGAGAACTGTCATTATATGAGTCGTAATAAGAAAAAGGCATGACAGGCATGACAAAGGGGATTCAGCTAGAACAGCTGGATGTTCCCGTTTTAAGGGTATAAAATAAGCATTACAAAGCACAAAAACAATCCTCTAATGCAAAGATATATTTCTTGTAATAGGAGTTTTGCTTTTATTTCAGAACCAAACTCAATTGCTGCCATAAGACACCCATCTGTTACCTGTAAAAATATTAAAATATATTATTAATATGCAAGAACCAGAAGAACAGCGTGGCTATCGCTGTACTGCTGGAGATCGATGAATAGGAAATACATGAAGAGCTGGGACTCCAAACATCCATATATCTTTGATTATATCTATCTGTTGCAGAATGTGCAGCTGTTGCAGAAGCCACGGGCCCTAAGGGCAGAAATAATATGCAGGAACCAGGAGAAAAGCGTCGATATATCTATACTTCTAAAGGAGATAGATTAATTTTTGTAGTCCCAGATCTTTACATATTGGATATTTATCGATCTCCAGGAGATCGATAAATAGCCAATAGGCAAAGAGCTTTGACTACAAACATTCATCTATCTCCTCTTCCCACAATCGCGTACAAGATTTCTCCTGCGCCTCCCCCATTCTCTGGAATGCTCTACCTCAGGATATCAGACTCACCTACCGTGGAAACCTTCAAAAGAAACCTGAAAACCAACCTCTACCGACAAGTCTACAACCTACAATAACCCTCAGTTCAGTACACCACTGCGCAACCAGCTCCGTCCTCACCTATTGTACCATCACCCATTCCCTGTAGACTGTGAGCCCTTGCAGGCAGGGTCCTCTCTCCTCCTATACCAGTCTGTTGCTGTAATGTTCATGATTGTCGTACTTGTTTTTATGTAAAGCGCCATGGAATAAATGGCACTATAATAATAAATAATAATATCTTGAATTATATCTAGCTCTTGCAGAATGTGCAGCTGTTGCAGAAGCCACGGGCCCCAATGACAATGTGCAGGAACCAGAATAGCATGGATATCTCTGTGCTGCTGATGATTGATAAATAGCCAATACATGAAGAGCTGGGACTCCAAACATCCATCTATCTTGGATTATATCTACCTCTTGCAAAATGTGAAGCTGTTGCAGAAGCCATGGCTACTAAGGGCAGAAATAATGTCCAGGAACCAGGGGAACGGCGTCGATATGTCTGCTTCTGGAGATCAATAAATAGCCAATAGACAAAGAGCTGGGACTCCAAACATCCATCTATCTTGGATTATATCTAGTTGTTGCAGACTGTGCATCTGTTGCAGAATCCACAGGCTTTAAGGGCAAAAACAATATGCAGGAACCAAAAGAACAGCGTAGATAGTTCTGTGCTTCTGGAGATCAACATATAGCTAATACATAAAGAGCTGGGGCTCCAAACATCCATCTATCTTGAAATACAGCTAACTAGATAGATGGATGATTGGAGTCCCAGCTATTCACGTATAGCTAGCTATCGATCTTCAGCAGCGCAGAGATATCCATGCTGTTCTGGTTCCTGCACATTGTTTCTGCCGTTAAGCCTTGTGGATTCTGCAACAGCTGCACTCGAAACTCTTCTAAAGGTTGTATGAGGTACAACCTCACAAGGTGAGCAACCACCCTTTACAATACTATTGTGTTTTATCAAATAAGACCCTATTGCACTTGCTTGTCCACAGCTTTTCACTTGAAAATATTATTAAAACATGGCAACTAGCAAATGTAGGCCACATGAGAAAGACTATATTCCTAAACTGTCTGCCCGCTATTTTATGTTGACGTTGCTTAGCTGCCATGGCCAGAAGAGGCTTCAGCTGAAACCTAGTCGGCGATATTGACGTATATTTGAAATGATACTATACAAGTATGGAACAGCTTTTGAGAAATGTTAGCATACTGTGTTGTGGACAAAAACTAATCTTTCAGTTCTTGCCCATAGTTGGGGATATGTCTTCATAAAATAACTTGCTTGTTACATGCTTGTTACGATAACGTCTGCTGCAGCTAATCGGTAAGATCAGCTGTTCTCCAGTCCTGTTGTGTGCGCGCTTACACGGTCCCTACAAGATCTGAAGAAGCGAGGGCGCATGCGCCGCCTTCTCAGGCACAAGACTAGGTAATGCGGGCTTCAGAAACATGGCGCCGGAGATAAGCGCTATGCGCAGGTGCCAAATCCGACGCCATGTTACTGAATGGACATAATTGCATAGAGCCAGAGAGAGAGAGAGGAGCAGCCGCGGCAGGGGGAGGGCGGAATCATGTGCATAACCCGCCTGGATATTATCAGCAGAGGTGCAACTGTCAGTCAAAAAGATGATGAATTTTTAAACTTCATAAACTTGGATTTCAAAGCCTAAACATCCGAGCTGCCCACTAATGGTATGTACAGACTAAAGCGGGGTTTACATGCTGCAACATCACTAGCATCGGCTAGCGATGTCGAGCATAATAGCACCCACCTCCGTTGTACGTGCGATATTGTGTGATCGCTGCCGTAGCGACATTGCTACGGCAGCGTCACACGCACATACCTGCTGTGCGACATCGCTCTGGCCGGCAAACCGCCTCCTTTCTAAGGGGGCGGTTTGTGCGGCGTCACAGCGACGTCACACGGCAGGCGTCCAATAGAAGCGGAGGGGCAGAGATGAGCGGGACGTAACATCCCGCCCATCTACTTCCTTCCGCATTGCCGGTGGATGCAGGTAAGGAGATGTTCCTCGTTCCTGCGGTGTCACACATAGCGATGTGTGCTGCCGCAGGAACGATGAACAACATCGCTAAAAAAAAAAAGATTTTTTTTGTTTCAGGACGACCTCTCTGCGGCAAACGATTTCGACCGCTTTTGCGATCGTTTAAGGTCGCTCATAAGTGTCACATACTGTGATATCGTTAATGACGCCGGATGTGCGTCACAAACACCGTGACCCCGATGATAATTCATTACGATATTGTAGCGTGTAAAGCCCGCTTATGTCTGATAGTGCCAGTACTGCACTGGCTTTACCTTATATACAAAAATCCTGATGTTTGGTTCCTTTTAAAGTTCACTTCTCAGGACTTTAAATCTGCACTGATTTACAGCTACCCCCCTCCCCCAATGATGAGAGATAGGGCTATCCATATCCTCTGTTGCCAATGGATCCGTCGTTCATCAGTTCTAATTGTGTTGGACGAAACTGCTAAGATGTCCCTAAAGACCCTGACTAATAAAATAGATAGATAGCTACACTACAATGAATATCCCACTAATATCAGTTGCATTTGTACCTAATGATTATGTCTAATTCTTGAAAAATAGATGCACCTATGATCCTGTTTAAAAACTATCTCCCGGATAATTTTATGGCATCCTCCATGTCCTAACAACCAGTTCGTAACAAAGCTACTGAATGCAGGAAGAAAGAATAATTATGCTTGGAAGATTCGTATGAACCACCAATGAAATATGGACTTTTGTGAATCAAAATTAATATTAGTCAAATTGTGAGTCACTACATTCAGAGCCCTCAATAGATATCTCATCCATATAAATAAAATTTGCTCATTTTAAAGGGAACCTGTTAGGTGCACTGTATAGAAAAAGTATTTCTAAAGATCCTTTATCATATGCTAATGAGCGCAGGGACTAGTCACAAGGGCGTTATTTCCCCCGACTAGTCTGCCTTCTTAGCATGTTAGTACACCCACCCACAGGGGCGTGCTAACATCCTATTCAATACCCATTGCCCAGCATCATCGGTGGTGACGGACATACCTCTGTCCATTATCACCACCTCTTCAACGCCATGCTTAGGGTCAGTTAGCATGATCAGAAATCCCGGCACTGTCATGCGCACTAGACCTCTCTGAAGCCGGGACGTATACACCTGGCTTCATCGTGCGCATGACCGGAAGTGCAGTGACTACTGAGCATGCGCACTGACCCTAAACCCGGTGTTCTGAAGTGGTGACAACAGACACAGCTATGCGCATCACCACCGATGACGCTCTGCAATGGGCATTGAATAGCATGTTAGCACACACTTGTGGACGTGCTATCATGCTAAGAGGGTGGACTAGTCGGGGAAATTACGCCATTGTGGCTAGTGCCTGCACTCATTTGCATATCATAAAGGATGTGATGGTGGAATATGGGGTATTGTGTCACATTTTGTGTATGTTCTTATTTTAGGAGCCTTGCTCCATTCATTCTGTGTATTTCTTATCTAGTCTGCAAGTTAATTAAATTAGCTCAGTTACCATTTGCTTTCTTTTTATTACACTCACATTTCTTTACTGTCCATTGTTTATACCCCAGCTCTCCAAATACTGGGACTCACCCCTTACAGTATTTCTGTCCCTAGGTCTGGGGGAAGGGGGCCTGGAATCCAACCAAACTCTCTGTTTACCAGGAGATTATTCATTCTGGCTGAGAAAAACAGGAGAGGAGTAAGATTGATCCTCTGAGGGACAAGCTGAGGCTCCCCAGAAAGACCTGGACATTTATCGCTTAATGGACAGTATCTGTGTTCCTGAACTACTTTACCCTCTGTGTGGTGGATTATTTGATGGACTTTCGGATTTTGCTTGGAATAAATGTTCTTTGGATTGTTCAATCATCTCTTGCTCTCTTGATTGTGTGATATCGGAAAAAGGACCCCATGACAAAGGATGTTAAGAAATACTTTTTCTAAAGATCTCTTTATCTATGCTACTAGATGCAGGCATAGTTAGGCAGGGATTAGCAATATGCACCCAGAACTGCTCGTGGTTCTGGGTGCATATTGCACCTGACAGGTTCCCTTTAAGATCTGTCTGTCTCTATCCGAAAACACATAGGAAAGCAGGGGAGGGGACCTGCAGCACTAAGAAGAAGCATGGTGCTGCTGGAAAATGACGTTTTAGCAGATAAGAATAGGATCGCCCATTAAGCTTCTGTAAAGCTGTATGCACAAAGGGGTAAGAAAAAAGACTCAAGGATACAAGAAAGAAACTTTATGTTGAGCTTCTGTTGTATATTAACAACCATCATACAGATTCTGTGCTTTGTTAAAATTATTGGCATTGCAGAAAAAATAATTTTAGCTTTTATTAAGGACCACTACAGTGATATAATCTGATAATGTAGCCCTTGAATCAGAAAAGGTTGTGCAACCTCGCTGTACTCTATTTACTAAAGCATTGCTGTATAGGAACGATTGGCAAAAAGGAAAATTGCCTTTGAGGTATTGCAGATATGGCTCTTGGCTCAGAAAATCCTCTTCAAAAGCCACTTTTAAGTACTCCACTTGTAAATGTTTACTGTATAATACAACGTCGCTCGATGCAGTGTCAGAAACTCTAAGGTATTTTTTTTTTACTTTTCAGATATAATTATGATTGGACGGCGGCCAACAGTTGGGGAGGGCGGGGGAAATCCACGCATCGTATTGTTCCTACAGTCTCAACACTCAAATGGGGTATTCATTCATCACAGGCATCTCGGGGTCCTGGAGGGCCGCCCTGATGACAGATGAATCCGAAGGATTAGAAATTTGGTGTAAGTAATCCTTCCCCCATGCTGAGCTGTCAGATGTATTATATAATATGAAGCGGAGTGCGGGCTACAGAAGCCTATAAGACGTGTTCATACCCTTCAAGAAAAGAGAATTAACGCATGAAAAACTACATCAGGGTCATCAGTTCTTCCTTTTATGTAGGTATTGCTCTTGGTACTTTTTGGCCTGGGTTTGTCTTTTGTACTCAGGTTGATGTCAGGCAGAACCATCCTTGGATACTATTTAATTGATGGGTACAATTTTATGTTTTATTGAGACCTTGACATTTTCCCCAAATCCTTCATATTCTCTATTAATTTTGCCATTTTGCCCTTTCTACTTTTTACATGGTGGCTCTAAAATAGCTGAGAAAGTCGCCCTATAGTTGACACATATAAAACTCAATAAAAAAAACTACAAAATGAGCATATACCCTGTAGTGAGTAAACCGTAACAGCACATGTAAATATCATAGGGTACTTGGTTAACACTACTCTTGACATGTCGATACTGCAAGTACTTTAACAAGAGGAATGCAGTTGTTCTGCTCTGGACATGAGTCCTATGGCACTGCTATCTGATTTGCAATGCTTCCTATGCATCACTTAAGGCTGCTTTACATGGTACGCCCGATTGTGCGATTTCACAATCGATCGTACCCGCCCCCGTCCTTTTTGCGTCATGGGCAAATCGCTGCCCATGGCGCACAAAGTCGGTAACCCCCGTCACACATACTTACCTCTCGTGCGACCACGCTGTGGGCGGCGAACGCCCACTTCCTGGAGTGGGAGCGACATTCGGCGTCACAGCGACGTCACACGGCCGCCGGCCAATAGAAGCGGAGGGGCGGAGATGAGCAGGATGTAAACATCCCGCCCACCTCCTTCCTTCCACATAGAGCCGGCGGCTGACGCGGGAGGCAGGTACGTGATGTTCATCGCTCCCGTGGTGTCACACGGAGCGACGTGTGATGTCACAGGAACGATGAACAACCGGCGCCCGATTTCAGAACCGATATTATGGAACCTAGCGACCAGTACACGACTCACGACTTGTGAGCGATACTGCGTCGCTAGGAGGTGTCACACAGGCCGGCATTGCCAGCGATGCCGGATGTGCGTCACAAAAACCGTGACCCCGACGATCTATCGCACGATAGATTGTCTGGTGTAAAGCAGCCTTTAGTTTCAGCGTAACTGAGATATTTTGGCAGGACATATGCCCTAGTTACTTGCAGCAGGATGCCACTGCCACCAGCAGCAAATTTTAAAAGGAATCAGTCAGCAGGTTTTTGCATTTTAATCTTATGTATAATAATAATATTAATTCATTTATATAGCGCTATTAATTCCACAGCGCTTTACATACATTGGCAACACTGTCCCCATTGGGGCTCACAATCTAGAGTCCCTATCTGTATGTGTTTGGAGTGTGGGAGGAAACCGGAGTACCCGGAGGAAACCCATGCAAACACGGGGAGAACATGCAAACTCCTTGCAGATGTTGTCCTTGGTGGGATTTGAAACCAGGAAACCAGTGCTGCAAGGCTGCAGTGCTAACCACTGAGCCACCCTATGTAAGAACAAAAACCTTAATTCCACCAATTTGTCACTTACTGGGCAGCTTGTTGCAGTTTCCATAAACTTAGTGTTTTATCAGGAGAAGAGTATCACCAGAAGACTAGCTGGCTCCTGCCATGTAGTCCTCCTGTTCTGTATAACCCCACCCCTGTAATGACTCAGCGTCTGGCCACTTGTGTGGGGGATTAACTGTTCTTTTTTTTTTAACCAATAATTTTTATTATTTTATAACATAGATAAGTTACATTCAACATTTTCATTCAATTTTCTTAACACTATAACAAAGCCTTCAAAACTCCCCTAGCCCTCCCCTGTCTCATGCAGTTAATCTCCTTTTCTTTACATTACAGAACTGAATCAAAACACCTTTCCTCAGGATGAAGTTTCTGACTCTTCTTTCTCCTTCCTTTATATTGGCCCAGTAACAAGACCTAACTGTTCTTAATTAGGCCAGACGTATGGTTCGTTTGTTTGTTAAATCGAGTAATCAGCCATTGTCTCATGTCAGACTGATCGGAGCCCTAATAGAGAATAAGGATAAAGAATAGAGAATAAAGAATAAGGCTGTCACTTGTACTATCTTGTTTTCTTGCTGGGGGCATGTACGATATGTTTTTGCCTGTTGTTGAACCAATAAAGTCTTACCAATGTGTGGCTCCCTCACCCTGTGTTGTCTGAGTAGTACTCTGCCCACGGGAAAGGAGTGGGATGAGCCTTGTTCCGTGCAGTCTTTCTAAAGACAACCAGGTCAGCGGACGAGAGCAGCCACTAATCCTAGTGTCTTCACAGCCGGCACAACCGATTGGCAGCTTTCTGCCTATTCACTGTGTACACTGCCAGTCAGTAGTGAGGGTGGGGTTATATAGAGCTCAGCATTTAGAGACTTGGTAGATCTGCATCAGTTAAAACAGGGATTTTTTCAAAATGACAACAAGCAGCCTAATAACTGACACTGCTACAATCAGGGTCTCTTTTCCTACATTATGCTGATCTCCGATTACATAGCAACAACCTGATGACAGATTCCTTTAAATAATCCACTATTTATTGGTTAATAATGGAAAAAACACTATTTCAGCCTCAAGCTTATTTTGTATCAAATTCGAGAAGAATGATTGGAGTGGAACAAAATACACATATACGGTAATAATCTAAGGGGCACTTTGCACACTATGACATCGCAGGTGCGATGTCGGTGGGGTCAAATTGAAAGTGACGCACATCTGGCCTCGCAGGCGATATCGTAGTGTGTAAAGCCTTTTTGATACGATTAACGAGCGCAAAAGCGTTGTAATAGTATCATCGGTGTAGCGTCGGTCATTTCCATAATTTGGAAATGACCGATGTTACGATGTTGTTCCTCGTTCCTGCGGCAGCACACATCGCTGTGTATGAAGCCGCAGGAGCGAGGAACATCTCCTACCTGCGGCTCACGCCGGCTATGCGGAAGGAAGGAGGTGGGCGGGATGATTACGTCCCACTCAGCTCCACCCCTCCGCTTCTATTGGCCGCCTGCCGTGTAACGTCGCTATGATGCCGCACGACCCGTCCCCTTAATAAGGAGGCGGGTCGCCGGCCAGAGCGACGTCCCAGGGCAGGTAAGTGCATGTGAAGCTGCCGTAGTGATAATGTTCGCTACGGCAGCTATCTCTAGATATCGCTGCTGCGACGGGGGCGGGGACTATCACGCTCGGCATCGCAAGCATCGGCTTGCGATGTCGTAGTGTGCAAAGTGCCCCTAAGTCTTTCTGCAGAAATGAAAAATTACACAAAGCACTAAATGAAAATTTATTGCAAGTAATGTTGATTAAACTTTTACCAATTTGTGTTTACAGTTCCTATGCGGATTTCATGGTTACAGACTATAAAAAAGAAATAGAAGAAGAACAATCTGTCTCCTAATTCTTATATTTAATGTAATTAATTGATCCAATTCAGTCTCAACTCTAAACGTTAAACATTAGTAAAGGATAAAAACACTTCCAGGGATACGATACTATCTATCTATTTCTCTCTCTCTCTATATTATATATATATATATATATATATATATATATATATATATATATATATATATATATATATATATATATACATACATACACACACACACACTCACTCAGTATATTATATATATATATATATATATACACACGCACACGAAAACAGTATAATATATATATCTAATATATAAAGCTGAATGTGTGTGTGTGTGTGTGTCGGGTTTGGCATCTGCACCGTCACAGCTACAGCCACAAAATTTTGCACACTCACACGTCTGGACGCAGAGAGAGTCATAGGCTATTGTTGTGAGGCGAAGTTTTAACCCCGCGTGTTCCAATTTACCAATCAATTTTGCCCCTATCTACATAATAAGGAAAAAGTGAAACGAAAAGTGTATCCGCACCGTCGCTTTTACAATCACAAAATTTTGCACAGACACCTCATGTGACCCAGGGAACGTCGTAGACACGGTTTTGACAGGAAATTTAACCTCGCGCTTTACAGTTACTCTCCAAAAAACATGCTTTCATTAAACTAAATGGAGCCTGGAACTACAGGTTATTAGTAGGAGCTGTGAGTGGTTGCTATAGGAACAAAAGACATTCATAGTATAAGAAGCTTATATGTGAGGTAATAAGATGTCGGTGGGGAGATGGGAAGAGAGAGACAGAGATAGACAGACAGGGAAAGAGACAGATGGTGAAAAAGACAGACCTGGAAAGAGACAGACCTGGAAAGAGACAGACCTGGAAAGAGACAGACCTGGAAAGAGACAGACCTGGAAAGAGACAGACCTGGAAAGAGACAGACCTGGAAAGAGACAGACCTGGAAAGAGACAGACCTGGAAAGAGACAGACGGAGCACATTACTTGGCCAATTTAGTTAAATCTGTGTGGAATATCTGTGGTGTTGAAATATATGTTGTGAAATGCTTCTATTAGCTTAGTTTTTACCTTTCAATAATTACATTTCTATCTATTTGTTTTGTCTTTTTTGTGTGCAGAATACATTTTGTTAATACATTCTATTTTGTTAACAGCAGTTATTAACCCGGGCGAAGCCGGGTAGTGCAGCTAGTACATATATATATATATATATATATATATAGACATATACATATACATGCTGTATATATAATTGAATGCATGTATTTTTTTTTATCTAATTCATATTTTTGAATTTGGGTTTCTTTAAAAGCTTTGCACCATTTGGCTTTTATACTCTATTTCCCCCAACATTGTTGGCTGGCGATTCAGTTAACTAAGAATCTGTCAGTAGGCTTATTTTCAAAGTTATTGGAGTTTGTAACTTAACTGCTGTCTGTAGAGTGAGTAAACTGTGACTCCATTAGTGAGCTTGTTCAGATGGAACAGTTTGTAACTATTTTGTTATTTTTCTGAACGCCTCTGTGCTGCTTTATGACGACAGACAACATCAAAGTTCAGCTGAGCTTTGATGTGGTCACAAATCAGCTTAGAGTAGCTAATAAAAATATAGATAAAACAGTGACAAATTGTTCCTTCTGGACAAGCTCACTGGAGGATTCTCAGTTTACTCATTATATGGACAGCAATCAATAGTGCAAAACAAAGGATTCAGTTGTTCCCATAGACTTGTATGAGCGGCGGATTGTGACTGATGATGCTGCGTTGCACCCTCCGCCCGACTGATCAGTCGTGGAACGACTGACCGCGCGGCGGAAGGAACGCAGCCTGTAATGTTTTTTGAGCATCTCAATCCGTAGGATCTTGCTGTGCATGCTCTCTCTGGCTCCCTGCACACGTAACCAGGATACACATTGGGTTACTAAGCAATGCGCTTTGGTTAGTTACCCAATATTTACCCTGGATACGTGTGCAGGGAGGCCGACACTTCCCCGCTCGGCTCCGCCCCCTCCCACACTCCGCATGTGTATACACACACACACACACTCACCTGTCCCCAGCCCTGCAGTCCCCGCGGCAGAGACGTCCTCAGCGCCAAGGCCCCGCTCGGCTCCGCCCGCCTCGCGCTCCGCTCCCCGCACACAACGGAGTCCGACAATGAATTCTGTTCTTTGTCATCCGTTGTACAACGCATCAGTCACATGCGTCAAGCAACGCATGTGACTGATGCAAAACAACGGAAATGTGAACCTAGCCTTACTTTAACTCTAAAATACCGGTACATGCAAAAAAAATGTCCTTGAAAGTGTCTATAATCCTAAATATATACATTTGTCTAAAATTATTTTTGCCATATGGCTGCATGCACCATATACTAATATAAATGGATATATGTGTGTGCTCAGCGCTGGACGACAGCCACGACCTGTGATCTATCTCCCCCTTACAGAGAGCTCCACATGGCTGCGGTGCAGAGATATATGGAATGTAACCCTCTGACATCGCAGGATGGCGATCTTATAGAAGCATGATGTTATCTTTATAATGTTCTCTTTCTTTTTCATGTATAAAGATCCACAATGAAGATGTGAAATATTCAGTAAATCTCTTTATAACCCTCAACCAGCAGTTTTCATTCAATGCTCTGGAAATACCTATTTTTTTCCAACTAATAATACTCAAGAAAAAAAGAAGAGATGATGATATATGAGTAAGACCTAGCGAGCCTCCAAAAATTACATTTAAAAGGTTTAACATCTGTGAAAATGGAAACTGTTGGCTGTTTTATATTTGCAAATGTTCATTTCACTGAGAGTTACTGGTATTGTGGCTTAAAGGGAATCTGTCACAGGCCTTTCCTACCTCATCTGTGAGTAGCATAATGTAGACAAAGAGATCCTGAATCCAAGGATGTATCACTGAGATTACTGGGTGCAGGCATTCTGACACAATCAAAGATAATAAGATAATAGTTTTATCAAAGCAGCAGAGTTGAGAAAGCTTCCCCCGCCCACACTAGGCTCTGCATATACGATGTCTATAGACAGACGCTGCCAATCATACAGTAGCCACAGTGGACTTAAGCTCTGACCCTTCAGTCCTACTAATGATAAAGATAATGAAGCTTAAACTGACAAGACAGGTAAACAAAAACACACTTTGTGATAAGAGACACAAGGCTGGAATCTGTGTGTTAACCCTTACAGCATGCTGTCTTCAGATTACATGGCAAAAATCTGCCGACAGATTCCCTTTAAAAACTAAAGATTGAATGATCGGCAGCACATACAAATATCCTATTTTTCAGCTTTTCTCACGTGGGTCCAAAACACTGAGCTGTGTTGGACACATGCTGGACATAATTTATGTATAGTGTACAGAATGAGAGCGTCCGACTAGTAGGCGTGGCCATCTAGTGAGCGCGGCCTCCTTCAATAATGTGTGAGCTGGGAGGATTCATAAATCCACAGTTATATATAGAGTTACTGCAGATTTATCATTTTAGACCAGACAACCGCTTTAAAATTGTGTGTATGTGGGGGGGGCAGCCAGTCAATGCTCAGACCATACGCAGCGCATTGCATCAAATTTGTCTGCATGGCAGTCATCACAGAAGGAAGTTTATTCTTAAGATGATGTACAAGAAAAATCCGCCAAGTTTGCTGAAGACAAACAGACTAAGGACATGGATTACAGGAACCATGTCCTGTGGTCTGATAAGACCAAGATAATCTTACTTGGTTCATATGGTGCCAAGCGTGTGTTGCGGCAACCAGGTGAGGAGGACAAACATCAGTGTGTCTTGCCTACAGTCAAGCATGGTGGTGGGAGTGTCATGGTTTGGGGCTGTATGAGTGCTACCGGCTGTGGGAAGCTATAGTTCATTGAGGGAACAACAAATATCAACATGTCCTGTGAGATACTGAAGCAGAGCTGGATCTCCTCTCTTTGGAAACTGAACTGCAGAGCAGTATTCAAACATGATAATGACCCCAAACACCTCCAAGACGACCATTGCCTTGCTAAAGAAACTAAGGTTAAAGGTGCTCACTGGCCAAACATCTCCAGACCTAAAACCTATTGAGTATCTGTGGGACGTCCTCAAACAGAAGGTGGAGGAGCGTAAGGTCTCTAACATCCACCAGCTCCATGATGTCTTCATGCTGGATGGAAGAGGATTCAGCAGCTCCTGTGAACCTCTAGTGACCTTCATCCCCAAGTAATTTAAAGCAGTGTTTTCAAATAATGATGGCCACACAAAATATTGACACTGTGGGCACAATTTGGCCCTTTTTTACTTAGGGGTGCACTCACTTTTGTTGCTGGCAGTTTTGCCATTAATATCTGTGTGTTGAGTTATTTAAAAGGACACCAAACTTACACTGTTATACAAGCTGCACACTGACACTGTACATTGTATCAGTGTCATATATTCAGTGTTGTCCATTGATAAGATGTAATAAAATATTTACAAAAATGTTGAGGGGTGTACTCACTTGTGTGATACACGGTATACAACTGCAACCCTTTTCAAAGATTTTTGGAACCCTCAGATATAAACGACAGAAGAAAGAAGTCTATTAAGTGGCGCCTCTCACTTTGGCACACCAGGCCCATCCATTTATTGCAGTGCATAGCCAGTAACTGCATTTATCCTAAGGCCTCTTTCACAGATTGTGGCAAAACTGATGCGACGAATCCAGTAAAAAACGGATCCGTCTCATTTTTTCCTTTCAGGCCAAAGTTTATTTGCTATGGAGGAGAGAGAGAGAACTTTTTTTGTGACCAGAAGTAAATTTACACAAGGTCTGGGCATGCCCAGAAACAAAAAACGGATCCGTTGCCTGATTCCGTCATTTGACGGATGATGACGGATCCGGCAACCATAGGCTTCCATTGTAAAAAAAAAAAAGACAGACGTCGCGGCATCCGTCGCCTTCCGTTTTTTCGCCGGTTCCAAAAAAACGTTTCTTTGGACGCTGCTTCCGGCGGCCACACAGACAATTTCTGCCGGATCCATCGTACGACGGATGAAACTTGAGGCCATGTGTCGCAATCCGGGGCTAGTACAAGTCTATGAGAAAAAAAACGGATCAGGCGTCGGATCCGTTTTTTTCCCAATGCGCCGGATTGTGCCTGGCGGCAAAAAAATGATGTGTGAAAGAGGCCTAAGTTCACAGCATGGAAAATACAGAAAAATGGAAAACACAACACAAGGATTTGTTTTTCATACAATTATATATAAGTTCAGGTGGTGATTTTGTGTTTTTAAAAATAAAATTGCAAAAAAAATGAAATTATCTATCTATCTATCTACATAGATAGATAGATATATATATATATATATATATATATATATATATATATCTATCGATCGATCGATCGATCGATAGATAGATAGATAGATACACACACATAGTATCATTTGTAAAGAAAATATATTTATAAAGATATTTTTTTTCCCAGGTGGATCCAATATTTGGCACATGGGTCTGTCCATGTGAACCAAAAATCAAAAGGAATCATATATGAAGATAACAGGACAGAATATAGGTACAGACATATAGTGAAATCTCAGAAATGGCACAACTTACCTTCACCGGAAGAAAGGGACAGACCTGGATGGACCAGTGCTAGTGATGCCAAGAGAAGCCAAAGAGCCATGCCTGTGTGAGCTGCAATGAAAGAAGATGCTTATAAGTGATGTATTAATAAGTCATTGTCCATGACCATCACCATAAGTCATAAGTTAATAAGTCATCACCATAGACTGTATCCCTGGAGTTGTGATGAGGAGGGACATTTTCTCATCCCCTGCTGACTGGCCTCTAATACAAAAAAAATGAAGCGGTATAAAGGAAAGTTTTCTAATTTGTTTTATTTTTGGACTAAGGGGAAATATACACAGCCCAGCCGGCTACTAAACCGCAGTGTGGGTGTTGTGTGGCCATACAGTTGGGCTTATGCGTTGGTCAAAATACATATCTTTAGAAACAAAGTCAATACCTTGAAATATTACTCAAAATATATTTACTGTATATTTTTGTTTATAATTAATCTTTAAAAATGATTTTTAGTTGGAAAACAGCAAAAGAAAAAAAAATATATATATATATTATATACACACACACACACACACACACACACTACAGTTCAAATGTTTAGGGTCACTTAGATATTTCATTATGTTTTTAAAGGAAAGCACTTTTTTTTTTCAATGAAGCCAACATTAAATTAAACAAAAATACACTCTATACATTGGTAATGTGGTAAATGACTTCTATTCTAGCTTCAAACGTCAATGCAATATCTACATAGGTGTATAGAGCCCCATTTCCAACACCCACCGCTCCAGTGTTCTAATGGTACACTGTGTTTGCAAACTGTGTTAGAAGGCTATTGGATGTTTAGAAATCGCTTGAAAACCCTTGTGCAAGTATGCTAGCACAGCTGAAAACAGTTTTGCTGATTAGAGAAGCTATAAAACCTACCTTTCTTTGAGCTAGTTGAGAATCTGGAGCATTACATTTGTTGGTTCCATTAAACTCTCAAAATGGCCAGACAAAGAGAACTTTCATGTGAAACTCGACAGTCTATTCTTGTTCTTACAAACGAAGGATATTCCATGCGAGAAATTGCCAAGAAACTGAAAATTTCCTACAACGGTGTGTACTACTCCCTTCAGAGGAGAAGAACACAAACTGGCTCTAACCAGAGTAGAAAGAGAAGTGGGAGGCCCCGCTAACAACTGAGCAACAAGACAAGTATATTAGAGTCTCTAGTTTGAGAAATCGATGCCTCACGGGTCCTCTACTGGCAGCTTCATTAAATAGTACCCGCAAAACACCAGTGTCAACGTCTACAGTGAAGAGGCGACTCTGGGATGCTGGCCTTCAGGGCAGAGTGGCAAAGAAAAAGCTAGATCTGAGACTGGCTAATAAAAGGAGAAGATTAATATGAGCAAAATAACACAGACATTGGACAGAGGAAGATTGGAAAAAAAATGTTATGGACAGACGAATCGAAGTTTAAGGTGTTTGGATCACACAGAAGAACATTTGTGAGACGCAGAACAACTGAAAAGATGCTGGAATAGTGCCTGATGCCATCTGTCAATCCTGGTGGAGGTAATGTGATGGTCTGGGGTTGTTTTGGTGCTGGTAAAGTGGGAGATTTGTACAAGGTAAAAGGGATTTTGAATAAGGAAGGCTATCACTGCATTTTGCAAAACCATGCCATACCCTGTGGACAGCGCTTGATTGGAGCCAATTTCATCTTACAACAGGACAGTGACCCAAAGCACACCTCCAAATTATGCATTAACTATTTAGGGAAGAAGCAGGCAGCTACCTCCTAAAATTAACAACTAGAATGCAAAAGGTCTACAAAGCTGTAATTGCTGTATATATATATATTGTGTGTGTGGGGTGTGGGGGTGGGGGTGGGGGTGTGTGTGTGTGTGTGTGTGTGTATATACCGTACAGACCAAAAGTTTGGACACACCTTCACAAAGAGTTTCTATATTTTCATGACTCTGAAAATTGTAGATTCATATTGAAGGCATCAAAACTATGAATTAACACATGTGGAATGAAATACTTAAAAAAAAGTGTGAAACTGAAAATATGTCTTATATTCTAGGTTCTTCAAAGTAGCCACCTTTTGCTTTGATTACTGCTTTGCACACTCTTGGCATTCTCTTGATGAGCTTCAAGAAGTAGTCACTGAAAATGGTTTTCACTTCACAGGTGTGCCCTGTCAGGGTTGATAAGTGGGATTTCTTGCTTTAGAAATGGGGGTGGGACCATCAGTTGTGTTGGTGCAGAAGTCTGGTGGATACATAGCTGATAGTCCTACTAAATAGATTGTTAGAATTTGTATTAGGGCAAGAAAAAAGCAGCTAAGTAAAGAAAAACGAGTGGTCATCATTACTTTAAGAAATGAAGGTCAGTCAGTCCGAAAAATTGGGAAAACTTTGAAAGTGTCCCCAAGTGTAGTGGCAAAAACCATTAAACGCTACAAAGAAACTGGCTCGCATGAGGCCCGCTCCAGCAAAGGAAGACCAAGAGTCACCTCTGCTGCGGATGATAAGTTTATCAGAGTCACCAACCTCAGAAATCACAGGTTAACAGCAGCTCAGATTAGACACCAGGTCAATGCCACACAGAGTTCTAGCAGCAGACACATCTCTAGAATAACTATTAAGAGGAGACTTTGTGCAGTAGGCCTTCATGGTAAAATAGCTGCTAGGAAACCTAGCTAGGAAATTCTGCCACAAGCACCGTCTTTGAGGGACTCTTGCTGCCACATGTGCAGCTGAACATCAGAAAGGCGATTGTGCCTCTAAACTCCTGATGAACCCCAATATACACTAATGGGGGGAAACGCGTCGAGTTTTCTTTTGGACTTATTGCGGACTATACTTATGTGGAAAAGCTGCTGTGAGAACTTTTAAGATAAGTGATCATCTTGAACAATTATTTAAATATCTGAACTGCCTTTATCTGAGCTAGTGAGGGAGTTTAGGGGCAGTTTCCAGGGGCCAGCCGCCGTGAAATGGGGGCACCTATTTAACTTTAGGGTGCGTGTAACGAAAGTTATATCTCCATTGATAGGTAGCGGACAGACTGTTGTAGGGTGTATTTAGATCCTTTTTGCCCTGATTTTGACAGACAGTACTGAGGTCTCTCACAATAACTCCGCACATGAAGAGGTCTCCAATTGTGGCCTCATGAGTTTTTCCGTAGACTCATTTGCGGATTGTATTTGTGTTAGCAGCCGTAAGAATGTTTATGATAAGTGACCATTGAATAATTACTTATATACCTAAACTACCTATATCTGCACTAGTAAGGGAGTTTAGGGGCAGCTTCCAAGGGTTAGCCGCCGTGGAATGGGGGCACCTCTTTAACTTTAGGGTGCGTGTAACGTAAGTTATATCTCCATTGACAGGTAGCGGACAGATTAGTGTAGGGTGTATTTAGATTACACTAATCTAGATATATAGTACTGAGAATTCCACAATAACTCCGCATATAAGGAGGTCCCCAACTGTGGCCTCATTGTGTCCGAAATTTTTATTTTTTGTCTATGTTGGTTGTGTGTATTCACTCACGGTGTGGAATTATTTTGTATTTTTAAAAAGTATCTAATTAAAATTGATGTTTTAAATATTTAATGAAGGTAGGATTGCTAGTTAAAATTTGATATACTGCCTCAAAAAAAAACAAAAAAAAAACCAAAACATTCTTTCTAGTTTGAATTTGTATTAGGGCAAGAAAAAAGCAGCTAAGTAAAGAAAAACGAGTGGTCATCATTACTTTAAGAAATGAAGGTCAGTCAGTCCGAAAAATTGGGAAAACTTTGAAAGTGTCCCCAAGTGTAGTGGCAAAAACCATCAAACGCTACAAAGAAACTGGCTCGCATGAGGCCCGCCCCAGCAAAGGAACACCAAGAGTCACCTCTGCTGCGGATGATAAGTTTATCAGAGTCACCAACCTCAGAAATCACAGGTTAACAGCAGCTCAGATTAGACACCAGGTCAATGCCACACAGAGTTCTAGCAGCAGACACATCTCTAGAATAACTATTAAGAGGAGACTTTGTGCAGTAGGCCTTCATGGTAAAATAGCTGCTAGGAAACCACTGCTAAGGACAGGCAACAAGCAGAAGAAACTTGTTTAGGCTAAGGAACACAAGGAATGGACATTAGACCAGTGGAAATATGTGCTTTGGTCTGATGAGTCCAAATTTGAGATCTTTGGATCCAACCACCGTGTCTTTGTAGAAAAGGTGAACGGATGAACTCTACATGCCTGGTTCCCACCGTTAAGCATGGAGGAGGTAGTGTGATAGTGTAGGGGTGCTTTGCTGGTGACACTGTTGGGGAATTATTCAAAATTGAAGGCATACTGAACCAGCATGGCTACCACAGCATCTTTCAGCGGCATGCTATTCCATCCGGTTTGCGACCCGAAACACACCTCCAGGCTGTGTAAGGGCTATTTGACTAAGAAGGAGAGTGATTGGGCGCTACGCCAGATGACCTGGCCTCCACAGTCACCAGACCTGAACCCAATCGAGATGGTTTGGGGTGAGCTGGACCGCAGAGTGAAGGCAAAAGAGCCAACAAGTGCTAAGCATCTCTGGGAACTCCTTCAAGACTGTTGGAAGACCATTTCCGGTGACTACCTCTTGAAGCTCATCAAGAGAATGCTTTGAAGAACCCAGAATATAAGACATATTTTCAGTTGTTTCACACTTTTTTGTTAAGTATTTCATTCCACATGAGTTAATTCATTGTTCTGATGCCTTCAATGTGAATCTACAATTTTCAGAGTCCTGAAAATAAATAAAACTCTTTGAATGAGAAGGTGTCTCCAAACTTTTGGTCTGTATTGTACTCTACCGTACTGTACATATATACACACATATATACTGTGTATATATATATATATATATATATATATATATATATATATACACATATACATACACACACACACACACATATAAATTCATATACCATAGATACTGATTTTCCTTTTGTCCACAGATGCTTATACTATAAAAAAAATATTCTACTATGTGGCTCCGTTCACACATCAAGGTCACAGGTCCTAATACTGTGCTTTTTTTTTTGTCGTACAACACGCTAATCTGCAGAGGTCTGTGATTCTCCGAACATGTCTATTCTCATACGTTTTGCAAAGCTTATGGGGATCTGTGTAGAATGAATGAAACACTGGAGACATACTTGCACTTTAGTGTGCTATCCAATTTTCATCAATTTTTAAAAGGGTTGCTGAAAGTGAAGTGGTCTATTAGCATCTGCTGATTGACTACAGGGATCACGTGACATAATGTCACCCGAGCCCTGGGGCCATCATGGCTGGAACGCTGCCAGCACCGGAGCGGAGTATATCTATCATTCTTTTAGATGGGCGAATATAGCAATTGAGAAGGGTTTGCCCGAGAAATGGACAACCCCTTTAACCCATCCATTACTAAGAATCAATTGATACGAAAACTTAAAGGGGTTGACCACTACTTTAACATTGATGGCCTATCCTTAGGATAAGTCATCAATGTCTGATCGGCCGGGATCTGACACCCGGCACCCCAGGCAATCAGCTGTTCTTGGTGCCAGTGACGACAGCCTGTGGCCGGGACACTTGATGACTGGGTTACGAAATACGTATTTTGGCCAAAATATGTATTAATACCTCACTTTATTAAATATCATTTTATATAATATTTTATTGCACAATTTTCTGCAGGATGCAGCCAGGCCCTTTGGGGTATCTATCTTGTAGAATACACTTAAATAGTGCTGGGCAGCCCACCTAATATAATAGTATTGTCATCATCAGGCTGTATGCCAGACACTGTGGATTGCACGTACCTGTGTGACTGGCGCCCTATGCAAACCTCATCTGTGTGCATGTTTAATACGAGCAAGCACCCGCTCCATGAAATGGTAGGTTGTGAGTGGTTGTCTCATTGGTATTCTGCACCTGTGTTCCTCACCCTTATCATGGGAGCCTGCTACATCCTGCAAGTGCATTTGTTATTTGATCCTTGTTGGCTAATGTTTTTTTTCTGGTGAGTTTTTTTGATTTTTAACATTGATAACCTGTCCTTAGGATAATACATCAATGTCTGATCAGCCGGGGTCTGACACCCCAGGCATTCAGCTGGTCTTGGTGCCAGTTCCGGAGCTGCTCCGTCTTCTGATAGCGGCCACAGCCGGGCACTGCACATTCGCTTCCTATTGATTTGAATGGGAGGTGGATGTGCAGGACCCCGCCACGGCCACTATCAGAAGACGAAGCAGCTCTGGAATTGAGCATTTCCTGCCACAGGCTGTCGTCACCAGCACCGGGAACAGCTGATCAGAGGGGGGCCTGGATGTCGGACCCCGGGCTGATCAGACATTCATGACCTATCCTAAGGATACTCTATCAATGTTAAAATTGTGGGCAACCTCTTTAAGGCTACTTTCATACGTCCGTGACCGTGCGATTTCTACTTTCCGAGAGAAAAGGAACTTTCCTTTTTATAAGGTGTCATACGAATTGCTTCTGGTTTTTTTTTCTTCAGCTGTTTTTTTTTTCACTGACAGATTGTCTGAATTGGACGGGATCACTGGAGCACACTGGTGGCTCCTAATCCCGGCCAGCTTCATTCCCACTATTCTTCCGATGCTGCAGGGGCAAAGCTGTCTCATATTATAGCATAGTTTAGGACAATGAAATCAGGAAGTTGGGAGGCTTTGTGGGCAGTTCGCTCTTGAAAAAAGATAAATATGATACTAGACATTTAAATGAGTTTTCCAGGACTTAAAGCAATCCTCCTTGAGTCTAAATGTGACACACATTTCCCATTAATATATACTGTATGTATGCCATAATTGCACCCTATAGTGCTCTTAGCAAGCAGTAGCCTCTCCCAACTGGACTCCCACCCAATGCAACTCTATTTTCCAAATTTTATGCACAGCCCTCAATTTTGGGTTAAACACAAAAGTTAAAATGTGACCTGTGCTTTAAATACCCTTTAAGTCTCTCATTCAAACATTCCCAGCATGTCTTAAGGGGGTTTTACAAGCAGCGATATCGCTGGTCTAAGCACCTGCCCCCGTCGTTTGTGCGTCACGGGCAAATCGCTGTCCGTGGCGCACAAAATTGGTTGGAGCCATCACACGGACTTACCTGCCTAGCGACGTCGCTGTGGCCGGCGACCTGCCTCCTTTCTAAGGGGGCGGTCAGTGCAGGGTCACAGCGGCGTCACTAAGCGGCCGCCCAATAGAAGCGGAGGGGCGGAGAGGAGCGGGACGTAACATCGCACCCACCTCCGTCCTTCCTCATTGCGGGCGGCCGCAGGTACGAGGTTGTTCCTCGTTCCTGCGGTGTCACACGTAGCGATGTGTGCTGCAGCAGGAACGATGAACAACCAGCATCCTGCAACAGCAACGATTTTATGAAAATGAACGACGTATCAACGATAAGGTGAGTATTTTTGATCGCTAACACTCGCTCGGAGCTGTTACACACAACGACGTCGGATGTGCGTCATGGAATCCGTGACCCTGGCGATATATCGTTAGATATGTCGTTGCGTGTAACGGGGACTTAAGTCAAAACTTCATGTTTGGGCATCAAACAGATGGAAATGTCTTCTCAGCTATCTGAATAGGGCGCATGCTACGGATTATGATTCCCTGATTTGGACAAGTGTATTACATCATGGGTGCATAACGACATGCTCATGATTTAGTGGCCATTCCCCTTTAAGCAAGTGAACCCCTATGGGAAGAGAAGTCCTTGTGTATGATCATTGGCATATGTCAAATGGACCACTTGTCACACTCCATTAGTGATAATACAGTCTAAAACATCTGCACTGCTTAAAGGGGTTGTCCGAGACTTTACCATTGATGGCCTATCCTCAGGATAGGTCATCAATGTCTGATCGGTGGGGATGCGACACATGGCACTCCTGCCAACTAGCTGTCCCTAGTGCTCCTGTCTGCCGGAACTACTCAGTTGTGGATCTACCCAGCACAGCTCCATCAACTGTATAGTGGCAGTGGCTGGGTACTGCATATCCACCCCCTATTCGAACGAAATCAATAGGAAGTGGATGTGCCGTACTAAGCTGCGGCCACTATTCTGTTGATGGAGCTGTGCTGTGCAGATCTGCAACTGAGTAGTTTTGGCCGCCAGGGGCAGTGAAAACTTCTGATTGCGAGCTTCCTGGGTGTCACACTCCCACCAAGTATTCATTGATGACCTATACTGGGGATAGGCCATCAGTGCTAAAGTCCAGGACAACCCCTTTAGGCCAATGAGGGAGATTATGGGAAATAAAGTGGGAGATTAGTGGTCTAAATAGGAATTCTCAGCGCACTTGTAGCCTCATTTACTTTAAAATGTATGATTGATCTTCTCAGAGATGTCTAATCTACTTATGGTCAGGACAGTACTTGTGAACTTGTCTTAATACCTAGTAATTAGTGTGGTTTGAGTCGATTCACAGAACCCCGGTCAAGAAGCCATGTAGGAGATTGTCGCTTTCATCCTCACCACTACTGTGTTACGTTATTCCCCTGTATTGCAAAGGTCATTGAATTGCTATAATGTTTGCTGCTAGCATGATGCGGTTCCTTGATGTAGCAGAGCTGGGCCGTATAGAGGCCAGCACCACCTAGAGTTGAGGCCCGATAATGTAAATAGTATGTGTATGTAATGTGTTATGTGGTGTACATGTGTTAATGTGTATTCATGTTATGGTGAGCTTTCTAAGGGGAGTAGTGTCAGATGGCCAGTGAGTTGCTTAGAGAGATGGGACTTGTGAGGAGTCACTTCTATAGGAGGGTTCAAGTGAGGACGTGGTTATGTAGTTGAGCCAGTCAGGTAATCCGGAGGTATCCTCTTATGGTCTGGAGCCTACGACTCTCCCCCTATGGGCTTAGAGAGTTGAAGCGACTAGAGAGCCGTCTGGGCAGAGAATCAGGCAGCGGCGACAACAATGGAGGTAAGGAGGCACAGGTGCCTAGCAGCTTCTGGACCACTTCCAAGATAGCAAAAAAAGGCTGAGAGAGAGTACACCAAAGAATAATACAGCAGAACCGTGGGAGTGAAGCCATATTATGGTTGGCAAAATAATTACGGTGTCCAGTGTTTCATTCTTGCATCTACGTTGGGGACTGGCTGCAGGGTGATGGACACCACCTTGAAGAGAACAGTAAGTGCCCCGCACCCCGCCCAAAGTGATCCAAACGCAAGTACTCTTTCTGGTGTAGGAGTGCGGAGCCCACATGGCCCCCGGTGTCCACCTCTGTCCACAGGTAATAATCGGTACCCGCTCAATGGGAACTGTAAGAACTGCCTGTTGACTCACGGCATTTGCAAAACTTCTTTTGATCAGCTGGCCTGGTGCGACATCACATGTGGCATCACACTGCAACGATGATTTTGCAAATTCTTCTCCAAATCGATTTGCACCAACTTGATTAACAATTTAATACGTTCGGTGACCGTAAGAGTCTGTTTACATGGAAAAATCGGGGGCACTTTATGGCCACTGATCGGCAATTGTTCAATAGCCTGTTACACAGGTAGACTGCAGTAAGCCTGTACTACCAAATATCGCTCAGCGGTGATTTTCTGTGCTGTATAACAAATCATTTCAACCACTGAAGGAGCATTTTTCTCGTTCTTACACTGAATGAATCGCTAAAGGGGCGTAATTACGAACGCTTGTAACGATTATCTTTCAGTGTAAATGCAGATTAAAGCTCCAGATGATTTCCCTGTTATACTGATTGTATTTACATTTTTGAAGAATTTTTAGGGATGATCGAATACCTCAAATATTCGGCTTCGCGAATATTTGCCGAATAGGTCACCGCTATTCGACTATTCGCGAATATTCGATGTGCAATGTAAGTCTATGGGAAACCAGAATAACAACTATTCGGAACTATTCGGGCTTCCCATAGACTTACATTGCGCATCGAATATTCGCATAGTGGCGAACTATTCGTCAGATATTCGCGAAGACGAATAATTGAATCAATTATCATCCCTATTAATTTTATCTTTTTTTTTTTTTAAATTAAAAAAAAACAACCCCTAATTGATATGGTATCTAAAAGATCCACAGTCAGCAGCATGATGTTTCACTGCTGCCAGAATTGAGAGATATACTATTCCTCCGGTTTTATAGCGCGGCACATAAATCTCATGCTCCATAGAAGACAGCCCAAGAAATATTCGCCTCTTCCAGTCATACATTATTACCGTCACTTTGATTGATCATTATCATCAGGGCTCAGTACCCTGTTTCTGCACATTGTCATTATTTTCTCCCCATATGAGTGGGTTTGAAGCTTTTAGAAATCATTTTACTTATTAGGATATGAAAATGTATATTAAAAGACTGATGAAATGATTAAGGAGAAAGGGCCGACACAAGGATGTTTATATACGTTGTCCTCCATCACTGTGTTCGGTAGGTAGTAACTTATGGAATAACCATTGGGGCTAGAAATGTCTATCATGTTTTTTTTGTAGCTTTACATGGGACTGCAGATAAGCTTACTATATTTTCTTAACTAAAAACAGGTATACACAGGCAGCTTCCTGCCTATAATGTGCGTTGATCGCTGTTAGTCGATCGGTGCTCATTTAAAGAGTTATTCCTGTAGGATCTGCATTAGACATGAGCAAGTCCATTGTGAATTGAATTTCCTGACAAATTTTCAGACATTCCCTGAACCCGGTGAATTTGAACATTTTGAGAGTCAATTTGTGCAAATCATGTGAACTTGCACCAGTCAGAAATGGCTCATATGATATCGGACTTGATCAAGCTAGCTTCCTTATAATTCCTTCCAACTATCACATCACATGGTATAGCTGGGCCAATCGGAAGAGATTATCCTAGCCTGTATAAAAGCTGAGGCAGGGAATGAAGCAGCTTTTAGTAGTGAATCAGGATAGAGAGAATATCACAGTTCAAAGCTTAACAACAGAGATAGGGCGATAAAGCTATAAAATACTAACAAAACTACGATAGTGTATGACAGCAAAGCAGTGCAAAACAGTAACCATTTGAATATTCAAAGACATATATATTGAAGTCATTGTGACATTATTAAGGCTGCTCGTAAGAACCTGCAACTTGCTGAACAAAATGAAGACGAAAAACTTGTAAAAAGTCTCTCAGCTACTCTAATTCTACTGTTATTTTCTGTTGTGTGCTTTGTTGCTCCACTGCAGAAATATTAAAATTTGTTTCATCTGGAGCACAGTATGTGAAATCTCTGCTCGTGGTTCAGCTGGGAGCTTCTTCAGAGTCTTGTCCAAGTGGAGGGGGAGTTGCAGGGCTTGCTTTTACCATTACCTCACAGCTCTGTATCTGATTTAGCAACCTATTAGACTCAGATGCTGCAGATATTTGATTGGCAGCATCTGGTAAGGAGGCATAGTAGCATACCACCTCCCAATAAGACTCCGCCCATACACAAAGTTGAACTACAAGAGATTTCACATGTTGTATTCTAAAAGCAACAAATGTAATGTCACACATGGACTAGGGGAGGTCCAGTGTGGGGCCAAATATACAACAAAACAGGGGTAACACAAAGACAAACAAGGGGTACACCGGGGACACTTTGGTGGGTGGGCCTTAGCATTAGTGAGAGGGAAGATGGGCACCTCCTCACTTACCTGCCACTGTACTCTGCACTGTTAGCGGGTCCCTGTACAGGTTCCTCACCTGTCGCTGAGCTGGAACCTGAAACCCTGAGATGACCCTATAATAGTCCCTGGCTAGGGATGGGCAGGTGTCGGACACTAGCCCCACCGCTGCACTGAACCACACCAGGAAAAGAAGACAGACAGGGAAAACACCACAACAGACTGCTGCAGTGAGAACCGAGACTGCAGCCACACCAACAACTCCAAGAGAGGGTTTCGCCAGCTACTTCCTCCTCCAAGACCAGAATCCAAATGAATCAAGAATAACTGGCACCACCTGCTGGTAGCAGAGGGAATATAAAGGGACTGGGAGTGGTCCAAAACCGGAAACACCTGGGATGGTAATTGGCCTACTTGCTGTCAAGGAATACTGCCATTAACCCTACAACAGCCAAAGGAAAAGAAAACATGTTAAATAACAGAGTCTCATAGGAAAGTGAGACTCAGTCCCAAAACTTGTTACTAAACTCCTATAGTAGAGAGAACTGTGACATGTAAGTATCATAATTCCGCAGGGGAGTGATGTACCTCAAAATGGAAAAGAGCTGTAGGATGAGGGGAGCACAGGGATAATGTTTTAGAAGGTACTAAAAGGTCAAGGTCCTCTTTTAAAGAGCTTTAATACCATCCTAAGAAAACTCAGAGTCTAGTCAGTCTCCGCAAGGAGAAAAGTTCTCCCCTTATACCCCACTTTAGCTTCTCATAAAGATCAGATCTCATACTTTGCACTGACGATGACAACCATCCCGAAACACCATGTCTGCAAATCTTCTGATCTGGCATAAATCCTAAGTCACATGACTAGGTTCATTAAAGAGCCATTTTTGGCTTTTAGGATTGCTACTTCCAATAGGTGGCACTAGAGTTTGTCTCCTCCTGCCTCCCTGAAGAGACAATCAAATTGCCACAAATTGAATTTTGTGGAAAAATAATAGAAGGTGATGAATTTGACTTTCAAAAGATTCACTCATCTTCATTGTACCTCTTAGACATTACTGATATATATCTTCTGATATCCACAAAGATTATAATTAGGGATGATCGAATACCTCAAATATTCGGCTTCGCGAATATTTGCAGAATACGTCGCCGCTATTCGACTATTCGATGCGCAATGTAAGTCTATTGGAAACCCGAATAACAACTATTCGGAACTATTCGGGATTCCCATAGACTTACATTGCGCATCGAATATTCGCATAGCGGTGACCTATTCGTCGGATATTTGCGAAGACGAATAATTGAGGTATTTGATCATCCCTAATTAAAATACAATTAATAGTTGTGTTCAGAAGGATCTGTATTTTCTCAGGTTGACTCTTTTGACGTCAGATTGCTATGACTGCTACCGGTCTTGAGTCCGTAAATATTTTTCCTGGACAAGCACGCGGACGCTTGGGTAATGAGTGGACATGTTATCCCACATTACTGTGTGGGAAGAGAACTCTCTAGAGCCCAAGTGTACAGATAATTATCCTCTAACAGCTCCTGTGCTTCATAAACTAATTGGCACTGATGCCTGGAATCAGCCTGGGTCTCTCTAATAATGACAGGATGGTGACCTCCATGTTGTTTTCCCTCAATGACAGGCCTTCTTGGAATCTGTGTCCGCTTCCTTCAGGCTCATCTGAGGAACATTATACATGCTAGCTCCAGTCTCTCCTGTCAGCCTATGATACTATAATGTGATATCAAGACTCAGGACTTAGTTTCTTTCATGATCAACGGCTAGTACATGACAAACAACACGTCTCATGTGTCAGATGTTACCATGGAGATAGGGAAAAAAATGGTAACTCGCGATGTGTCGCATGAACCTGCCATATATAGCAAGCCAAGTGAAGGGAGAGGAAAACATGACAGATATATTGTTCTATCAACCATGGGGATAAGTTCCAACATTACCAGACGCCTCATAATCAGTTAGCAGGAGAAAGAGGATGATTTATCTATAAGTAGATTACATTTCCTAAAGTAAGTCTGTTATTCAGTCACTGAGGTGTAGAAGTGATGTCTACAGCAAAAAAACGCCATATATACAAGCTGATATCATGGCCAGCGTCCATCGGTAAAACAGATAAATGGATGCAGCAGCACAGAGAATGCAGACTCAGTGATAACGGTGGAACAAGAAGGAGATTTATTAACTTTACAGTTTTTGAAGAAAATGGCGAATTACAAAACAACAGACATTATTAACTAACCAATGCAATTTTGAATCACAACCTCTAGTCCAACAATTTCCAACACAATATTCAAATGAACATGCTATATGTCCGTCTACTCTCTGTAGAATTATCTACAATGGTAACCGTAACAGGCTCTAAATGGAGTGATCTCAGTTTCCTTCTAAGCTATAAGTCACACAGTCTACCTCTGTCTCTCAGGGGCGTAGCCTAAAGGCCGCTTTACACGTGTAGATTTATCGTGCGTTCGCACCCGCCCGCATCGTTTGTGCGTTACGGGCAATTAGTTGCTCGTCTCGCACAAAGTCGGTAACCCCCATCACACGCACTTACCTCCCGAACGACCTCGCTGTGGGCGGCAAACATCCTCTTCCTGAAGGGGGGGGGGGGACGTTCGGCGTCACAGCGACGTCACACAGCGGCCACCCAATAGAAGCGGAGGGGCGGAGATGAGTGGGACGTAACATCCCGCCCACCTCCTTCCTTCCGCATTGCCGGCGGCAGCAGGTAAGCTGCAGTTCATCGTTCCCGGGGTGTCACAAGGAGCGATGTGTGCTGCCTCGGGAACGATGAACAACCGGCGCGCAGAAGGATGATCGATTTTTAGAAAATGAGCGATGTGTCAACGAGCAACGATAAGGTGTGTATTTTTGCTCGTTCACAGTCGCTCGTAGCTGTCACACGCTACGATATGTCAAACTATGCCGGATGTGCGTCACGGAATCCGTGACCCCGACGACATATCGTTAGATATATCGTAGCGTGTAAAGCGGCCTTTAGTCTGTACTGTTACAGGGACATCCTGGCATTTAGCCGTCTCAAGTAGACACTGTCCCTCAACTAGGCTTCCTGATATTTTCAGCTCATACGGTCATCCTCTTCATTCACTCCCTCTTTGGTCACTCAGTCCTTTCCGCTTACTCGGTTGTCCTCTTTGGTCACTCGGTCCTTTATGCGCTCTCAGTCATCACTTTCGGTCACTCGGTCCTTTCCACTCATTTAGTCATCCTCTTTGGTAACTCTATCCTTTCAGTTCCCACATTCAACATCACTCAGAGACTGCACACTATCACTCTTGCACCTCTGGGTGCGAATATAAGCCAAATCAGTTCTCCAGACGAGGTAAAAGTCTGGCCAAAGACTCCTTCACTGCTATGGCTTCAGTGAGTTTTATATTTTCTATCTACATCACAGAAGGTCACATGTTCTAGCCTCACTCTTGACTGTCTTCCCTGTTAATAACTCCATCTTATCTTGGTTCCTGCCCTAAATTATGAGTTCCTATTCTTCAAACTCTATCCAGCAGATGGCGATATCCCCTCACAGAAAACTCTCCTGTGCATTTTCTGATATGGGAAATATCTACTTCCTTACATTCCTTCTCACTGTAAACTCACCAGTCCTTGGACGAGAAGAGTCACTTCAACCCTCAATGCTCTTCGGGGGCTGCCACAATGTTGCTAGTATTCAAGCACACTTGTGTTTTTTGCATTATGAACTGCCAAATGAAGTCATCGTCTGCATATCTTGTTGGTAGAACACTAGCATTAGCACTGAACGTTCTGTGAGGCTCCTCCTGACTTGTCCCTTCCGAAGTACTTGAGGCTTCTAACACTCCTCCTGTTGATTCAGCTTGGCACTTCTTCTGATCTGGTTTGTTGTGGTAGTGTTAGTTCTCTTGGCACAGAAGGTACTACCCACCCCTCATCTTCGTCACCTACAAGGTATACAGTTGTCACAGACCTCCTTTGATCTCTCAAAGGTTCAGCCACTCTCTCCTCTTGTGACACACAGGGTCAAAGCATATTGCGGTGTAACTTTCATGTGCCTCATCTTCCTCTTCGGGTCAGACCTCATACACAAGGCTTACAGGGTGCACTGTTTTCATCACTCAATGGGGAATTGCTTTCCACCTGTAGCCCTGTTTGTCCTTAGGTTTTTCTCTCGAACCAACACCCAATTCCTGGTTGCAGCAGTGCTTCCTGCACTGGAGTCACTTCTGGGTGTCTTATGTCCATGAATCTCTGTTCCACCAGTTGCCTTAATGTCTGAAACAAATGTTGATGCCCTCGCACCCAAACGGAAGTATTAACCACTGTTCTGCCTTCATTGGGATCAAGTTCCAGCTCAGTAATTTTGTGGCTGTTATGACCAAATAGCATTGGTAGGGGCTATAACCCGTTGTGCCCATGAACCCAATTATTATACAATCACAAAGTTCCAGCATAAATTCAGGCCATCTCTTCTTTCATTCCTCTTCTGAAGTCATCAGCATCCATAGCAACGTTCTGTTGAAATGTTTACAGGCCCCATTTCCCTGAGGGTGATAGAGTGTTGTTCTGGACTTCTCTATACCATACAGTCGGTGCAGTTCTTCCATTACTTTCCTTTGAAAACAAGCTCCTTGATCAGCGTGAATTCTCTGGCATCTCTATAGTCACGGCAGATAGCACGGGTCGCAGATTCAGCTATTTGATCCCTGGTAGGGGATATGACTTACAACATTGTGAAATGATCTTTCATCATTAGTCTGCACACACAAGCATTATTGTTCGGTCCAATCATGAGATAGTCCATCATAAAAACTGGCTCAGATGTCCGTAGGTGCTCAAAACTGACAGCTTCTGCAGCTCCCATTGGTGGCATTTCCTACAAACTTCTTCCACAACTTGACGTAGCTGTGGCCAATACACAAGCTGTTGTAGCCATTCCAAAGTCCTCTCTATTCCAAAATGTGCACTCTTCTCATTGGCTTCTTTTGCCAGACTGGGCGCCATCCCTTTTGGGATCACCACTTCCCACATGGTCCCAAATTCCTTGGGTAGCTGCATCCACCTATATTACAGGCCTTTCTTTATACAGAGCCATTTTCATTGTGCAAGTGTCTGTAAGAAACCGACAGACATAGCTGCTTGAATTTTGCAACTTGGTGTCTGGCCTTAGATAACTCACTTCTGCAGCTTGGATAATTCCAGATCAGCTAACTGTAATTGTATCCATTTGCCCCGATAGCTATTCTACCCCAACTCATGAGGAGACACAAGCGCTGCAGCAAACCATCGGATATCTGGGTTCTCATCTCCCACCAACTCATCATTCACATCTTCAATGATCATTCATGGGTCATCCTTGATAGTGCATCTGCATGGGTATTTTCAGCTTTCGCCCAATAGGCTATCCAATACTGGTATTTAAACATTCTCGCAACCCGGTTGTTCCAATGTTCCCACTTTCGCATTCTCCGGATGAGCTAATGGGTTGTTGTCGGTCCACATGAGAACTTCAAACCCTGACAGATATTCTTCAAATTTCTCAGCCAAGGCCCATACCATACCAGTAGTTCAAGTTTGAATGAGCCAAGGTTCTCAAGATTTTTCTCTGTGTCCCATAGGCATTGGCTGGCATAAATGATTTCTTGAGATGGGAACATGGTAATTAGACATATATGACCTATACTTTGACTATCTGGAGAAAATCTACAAAATGATGTATTGTTACTTTAAATTATGTTTTAAGTAAAAAGAAAAAAAAAACATTTTATGCTTTTTTTCACATCATGATCTATATGAAAAAATATTACAAATCTTTAATTTTTTCCCAGTGACTAGTAGGCCCAATACTAGACTTATACTTCCTATTCTTTTCAGCAGCCTTATGGACATAAAGCAGAAAAAGACTGGCTTTGACCGCATTGCTTAGAAGTATTTTTCTGTGCATGCTCTGATTTGGGAAAAGGTCATTGTGACGGGAAGAGCAGCAGATGACCTGTGACGGAAAGAGGAGCAGATGACCTGTGACGGGAAGAGCAGCAGATGACCTGTGACGGGAAGAGCAGCAGATGACCTGTGACGGGAAGAGCAGCAGATGACCTGTGACGGGAAGAGCAGCAGATGACCTGTGACGGGAAGAGCAGCAGATGACCTGTGACGGGAAGAGCAGCAGATGACCTGTGACGGGAAGAGCAGCAGATGACCTGTGACGGGAAGAGCAGCAGATGACCTGTGACGGGAAGAGCAGCAGATGACCTGTGACGGGAAGAGCAGCAGATGACCTGTGACGGGAAGAGCAGCAGATGACCTGTGACGGGAAGAGCAGCAGATGACCTGTGACGGGAAGAGCAGCAGATGACCTGTGACGGGAAGAGCAGCAGATGACCTGTGACGGGAAGAGCAGCAGATGACCTGTGACGGGAAGAGCAGCAGATGACCTGTGACGGGAAGAGCAGCAGATGACCTGTGACGGGAAGAGCAGCAGATGACCTGTGACGTGAAGAGCAGCAGATGACCTGTGACGGGAAGAGCAGCAGATGACCTGTGACGGGAAGAGGAGCAGATGACTTGTGACAGGAAGAGGAGCAGATGACCTGTGACGGGAAGAGGAGCAGATGACCTGTGACGGGAAGAGCAGCAGATGACCTGTGACGGGAAGAGCAGCAGATGACCTGTGACGGGAAGAGGAGTAGATGACCTGTGACAGGAAGAGGAGTAGATGACCTGTGACAGGAAGAGGAGTAGATGACCTGTGACAGGAAGAGGAGCAGATGACCTGTGATGGGAAGAGGAGGACATGACCTGTGACGGAAGAGGAGGACATGACCTGTGACGGGAAGGGGAGCAGATGACCTGTGACGGGAACAGGAGTAGATGACCTTTGAAGGGCAGAGGAGCAGATGACCTGTGATGGGAAGAGGAGCAGATGACCTGTGATGGGAAGAGGAGCAGATGTGACAGTATCGGTTGTGATTAATGGATTTTCTGTTATCTACTCTTTCATTGTAGTCCTGTGAAGAGACTGCCGAAAACTGTTCTGTACGAAATAAGAAGTGTGAGTCAAATATTAGGCCTAGTGACCAGTATGAAAATTGCAACATTATATACTGAAATATAATCAGTGATATTGAAAAAAACATCAAAATGTTTATTTTTAAAAAATATATACATTAAATGCAAAAAAAATGATTTAAATAACAGGTTATTAAAGTACCACTCCAGCGTTTTCTTTTATTTTTTCAGCACTTGAAATCTAAGCCCCCATCATATACTCGCCTTCCGCATCTTCACCTTTTTTCAGCGTCACTCCAATTTCACGGAGCCAACTTGTACACGGAACTTCTGACTACACTGAAGTCAGAAGTTACGTCACTAGTTCACAATGCAAGTCTATGAGAGCCAGGACGAGGTTCTCATAGACTTGTATTGAGTTGTGACCTCCATGAAACACTGGAGATGTCGGCAGATCACAAATTACAGAAGACCAAGGAAGAGGCGGTGATAGAAGATGAAGCTGCTGGAAGATGAGTATAAGACAGGGGGCAGGGACTTACATTTAAAGCACCACACCAGTGGTGTTTTAAGCAAAGGGAATAATCTACATTTTATTACATAAAGAAAAGATATTCGAGAACAGAAAGGAATAAAACAATGGGGCAGCCTCATAGATGAGAGCATTGTAGTCTTCCATTGCATTTGATCCCACAGATAATATAGAGGGATTGCATGTGCAATGATAATTTTTCTTTGGCCTCCAAATACAGGAATCCAACGCTATCAGGCAACCATCACAATTTATCATGAAAAATGTACGTAAGGGGTGAAATTGATAACAGATTTATCCCTTCTATAGAATTCATATAGCAACTAGAAACAGCTTAGTCTGTTACAAGACTACAAGAAAAAACCCGCTGATGATTTATGGCAGCAATAAAATGAACATTCTGATGTTTTACTGTATTTAATACTGAAAAAAGCAGATACATAGTAATGAAAGAAAGGTACAAAACAGCAACATTAGCAGAATGCATATTCCCATTGTGATGATCCATAGGGTGTAAAAACGCAAGGTAATTCTCAAGGTAAAAAGGCCATTTAAAGGGAATCTATCAGTAGGATCAGCCCTCCTAAGCGGTCTATATGGACATGTAGGTCATAGTAAGCTGAATAAAATTATACCTTGATATCTGCAATCCGATATCTTATTCCAGAGAAATCCAAGTTTTCTTAATATGTAAATTAGCTGTTAAGATCTATGGGCCGGACTTAGATCTTCATGAGAAACTGCCTGCAAGGTTTACTATAAATGAAAGGAGACGTTACCAATGTAAGGCTAAGTTCACACTTCCATTGTTTTGCATCAGTCACAATCCGTAGCCTTGAGAAATTACGGTATCCCACAAAATATTTTGCAGGAATCCTGTTTTTCCCCATAGGCTTCTATTAGTGACGGATTGTGACTGATGATGCAGCATTGCATCCGCTGCGTCGTGGTCAGTCGTTTTTTAACTGACCGCCGGGCGGGAGCAACGCAGCATGTAATGTTTTTTGAGCAGCGCGATCCGTAGGATTTCGCTGTGCATGCGCTCTCTGGCTCCCCGCCCCCGTAACCAGGATAAACATCGGGTAACCAAGCAATGCACTTTGGTTACCCGATATTTACAGTGGTTACGGGTGCAGGGAGCCCGCGCTAAGCTAGTATCCAAGATAAATATCGGATAACCAAGCAAAAAGTGCTTTGCTTTTAGTTACCCGATATTTACCCTGGATACAGTGTGCAAGGAGGCCGACACTTCACCACTCGGCTCCGCCCCCTCCCGCACTCCGCATGTGTACACACACACTCACACACACACTCACTCACTTGTCCCCAGCCCTGCAGCCCCCGCGGCACTGACGTCCTCAGCTCCACGGCTCTGCTCGGCTCCGCCCCCTTGCGCTCCGCCCCCTCCCGCACTCCACATGTACACACACATGTAGACACACACACACACACACCTGTCCCTAGCCATGCAGACCGCGGCACTGACGTCCTCAGCTCCGCCCCCGAACTCCACCCCCGAACTCCGCCCCCTCTTTTCTTTGTCACCATTGTCATCCGTTGTACAACGCATCAGTCACATGCGTCAAGCAACGCATGTGACTGATGCAAAACAACGGAAGTGTGAACTTAGCCTAAGACACATGGAACAATAGCGTAGACTGTCAGTATTTACATGTCTCACACTGGTAACAACACCTTTTATTTATAATAATCCCTGAAGGCAGATTTTCAGGTAGGTCTCTGTCCGGCCCATATATCTTAACAGCTCATTTACATATTAGGAAAAATGTGGATTTCTCTGGAATAAGATATCAGATCGCAAATATCAAGGAATCATTTTACTAAGCTTCCTATGACCTACATGCACATCTTGAAGGGTTTTATGGTGCATTTCTAACATTACTCATTCCCAATTTTCATGCCGGCAATCACCTGATATGTGAGCAAACCATTTGTTGGTTGGGTGATCAGATTGTTTATGCCAACAAAAAAAATTATTGTTATCGGCAGCACATCGCCCGTTGCAAACAGGAGTGGTGCTTTAAATCTACACAAATTGTTGCTTTAAGGCAAGGGTTGGGACCTTTTTTTCTAGCAGGGGCAAGTTGGATATTTATATCATCCTTTGGGGGCCTTGACACTTGAAATTTGTCTAGAGACATTTGGTCAAACATTTACTCACCCCTAATGCTGTATATACATCTCAAAGGAGATACTTAGACTGCTGTATACATCAGATAGGAGACACAGACTGCTGTATATACATCACAAAGTAGACACAGACTGTTTGTTTTATATATATATATATATATATATATATATATATAAAACAAAGTAGACACTGAGATTTATGTATATATCACAGAGGAGGCACTGGGACTGCTCTATATACATCACACAGGAGACACCAAGAAAGCTGTATACATAGCAATGGAGATGCTGAGATTCTGCTGTATATACATCACATAGGAGACACTGAGGCAGCTCTATATACAAACATATAGAAGACATCAAGACTGCTGTATACATCACATGGGGACATTAAGACTGCTGTATACACATCACGTAAGAAACACGCAGACTGCTGTATATATATCACAAAGGAGACATGGACTGCAGGCTGATGCTGTGTTGATCATGAAAACATGGATAAATTTGATCATTGACTCAAATCTCAAAATGCTGCAATGTTTTTGTGGACAAACGTTCTGCAGAAAAATACAGCTATGCAAACAGCCCCATAGGTTATAATAGGAACATTCTATAAGCGAAAAACACACAACATAGAGGTGATGCTTTGTAACTTCTCAAAGATGTTTGATGGATCATTGTCAAAAAAATTACCAAACATTTTTGCTCCCACAATCCACTGCTCTCTGAAATCCAAATGCAGCTTTTGTGATTGAAGTACATGACAAATTTTTGCGGCTTCTAAATATTATTTTAGTTCTTAACTGTAATATAAAATATTGATAAAAGCGATGTCAGCGTTTCCACTTTCTGTATTATTAATTTCCTAACTTCTTTTAATGTATACAGTAAATGATTTTGTGCATTAAAAGATACAAAGTTTTTTTTAATTCCAGAGAACAATATTTTTGGGTGACAAATACAGTTAGGTCCAGAAATATTTGGACAGTGACACAAGTTTTGTTATTTTAGCTGTTTACAAAAACATGTTCAGAAATACAATTATATATATAATATGGGCTGAAAGTGCACACTCCCAGCTGCAATATGAGAGTTTTCACATTCAAATCGGAGAAAGGGTTTAGGAATCATAGCTCTGTAATGCATAGCCTCCTCTTTTTAAAGGGACCAAAAGTAATTGGACAAGGGACTCTAAGGGCTGCAATTAACTCTGAAGGTGTCTCCCTCGTTAACCTGCAATCAATGAAGTAGTTAAAAGGTCTGGGGTTGATTACAGGTGTGTGGTTTTGCATTTGGAAGCTGTTGCTGTGACCAGACAACATGCGGTCTAAGGAACTCTCAATTGAGGTGAAGCAGAACATCCTGAGGCTGAAAAAAAAGGAAAAATCCATCAGAGAGATAGCAGACATGCTTGGAGTAGCAAAATCAACAGTTGGGTACATTCTGAGAAAAAAGGAATTGACTGGTGAGCTTGGGAACTCAAAAAGGCCTGGGCGTCCACGGATGACAACAGTGGTGGATGATCGCCGCATACTTTCTTTGGTGAAGAAGAACCCGTTCACAACATCAACTGAAGTCCAGAACACTCTCAGTGAAGTAGGTGTATCCGTCTCTAAGTCAACAGTAAAGAGAAGACTCCATGAAAGTAAATACAAAGGGTTCACATCTAGATGCAAACCATTCATCAATTCCAAAAATAGACAGGCCAGAGTTAAATTTGCTGAATAACACCTCATGAAGCCAGCTCAGTTCTGGAAAAGTATTCTATGGACAGATGAGACAAAGATCAACCTGTACCAGAATGATGGGAAGAAAAAAGTTTGGAGAAGAAAGGGAACGGCACATGATCCAAGGCACACCACATCCTCTGTAAAACATGGTGAAGGCAACGTGATGGCATGGGCATGCATGGCTTTCAATGGCACTGGGTCACTTGTGTTTATTGATGACATAACAGCAGACAAGAGTAGCCGGATGAATTCTGAAGTGTACCGGGATATACTTTCAGCCCAGATTCAGCCAAATGCCGCAAGGTTGATCGGACGGCGCTTCATAGTACAGATGGACAATGACCCCAAGCATACAGCCAAAGCTACCCAGGAGTTCATGAGTGCAAAAAAGTGGAACATTCTGCAATGGCCAAGTCAATCACCAGATCTTAACCCAATTGAGCATGCATTTCACATGCTCAAATCCAGACTTAAGACGGAAAGACCCACAAACAAACAAGACCTGAAGGCTGCGGCTGTAAAGGCCTGGCAAAGCATTAAGAAGGAGGAAACCCAGCGTTTGGTGATGTCCATGGGTTCCAGACTTAAGGCAGTGATTGGCTCCAAAGGATTCGCAACAAAATATTGAAAATAAAAATATTTTGTTTGGGTTTGGTTTATTTGTCCAATTACTTTTGACCTCCTAAAATGTGGAGTGTTTGTAAAGAAATGTGTACAATTCCTACAATTTCTATCAGATATTTTTGTTCAAACCTTCAAATTAAACGTTACAATCTGCACTTGAATTCTGTTTTAGAGGTTTTATTTCAAATCCAATGTGGTGGCATGCAGAGCCCAACTCGCGAAAATTGTGTCACTGTCCAAATATTTATGGACCTAACTGTAACTGTGAATTAAGAGCAGCGTGGTATTACACAAATCATTTTCCTCATCATGTGCCAAAGTAATAAATAGACCAATTAAATGCTACTTTACAGGATTAAACCGAAGTCTTATTATATCAAGCTTATTATCTTGCAGTAAAAGTTTACGGCCGGTAATTCTGTGGTCACAGAGACTGCGGTAATCAGATACAGTGAGATCACCCGGAGGTTTTTGACACAACTTTTGAGGCAAATTCACTGAAAAATCCGCATGAAAACCCTCTTAAAATACTCCTTGTTGTGGATTTTCAACTGGATCCGCTTCAAAATCGACTGTTTTTTTGAGGGTTTTTTTAAGACTGTGCACGCACAATGCGTTTTTGATGCATGCATTTTTTATGTAGATTGTGGCACAAATATGCATGCCTATGCCAGCAAAGTCAGCGAAAATTCTGAAGTGCTGTGCGCACATTGCTTGTTTTTTTCCTTGCAGATTTGATGCAGCATTTCAATTGTCGGCGTGTTTTTTCCTGCGCTTTTTTTTTTTTCAGCCCTTCCAGCCACTGACTACATTAAGAAAAACACAAGGCACAAAAACACATCAAAATCACATGCGTTTTTTTGGTGCGTTTTTCTACCAGAAGGTGCAGATTTATTTCAAAAATTTCTGCACCAAATCTGCAACGTGCGCACATAGACATAGCCTAAGGCTATGTGCGCACACAGCGTTTTTTTGACGCTGAGTTTTTGAGCGCAAAAAATGCACAAACACGCAAAAAACCCGCACCCGCGGTAAAAAAAGCACCGGTAAAAAACGCATGCGTTTTTACCGTGTTTCGCATCACTGCATTTTGCTGCGTTTTTCCATTGCATTGAATGGGTGAAAAATGCAGTAAAACGCAGGAGAGAATTGACATGTCCATTTTTTTTTTTAGCTCAAAAACGCAGGTAAATAAAAAAAAGTTGTGTGTGGACAGCAAAAATGAAAAATTATAGACTCTGCTGGGGAAGCAAAGTCATGCACTTTTGAGCCCAAAAACTCACCCTAAAAGCGCCGCGAAAAATGCTTAGTGCGCACATAGTCTAAAGGGTTATTTTTTTAGAAAAGTCTGCACTTAGGCTATGTTCACATGTCCAGTAATCATACGTTAGAACTGATTCACCAGCAATTCGTTGCCAAAAAAAGTTGTTCAAACACAACTGTCTTGTTCATTTTGAAAAAAATTGATCTTTGCAGGATCCATTTTTTTTTAACATGGGAATTTACGGAAACCAGATCCAGTAACTGATTGCTATTTAGCCATTCGGTTTTCTTGCACTTGTAAAGGATCCGTTTTTTGCTTACTGCATCAGTTTCAAATTGAAGATAACTGGCAATCCGCTAACAGATCCGTCCATAGACTGCCATGTTAAAAAAACAATCCTGTAAAAATCAATCTTTTTCAAAACAGACAAAAAATTTGTGCTTAAACAACTTTTTTGCCAATGCATTGCTGCAGAATCCATTCTAATAGATGATTACTGGACATGTGAACATAGCCTTATGCTGTGTGACTGCTGCACCATGATAGTGTGTGATGTGCACACTGTCACAATTCCCTTGCATTTCGAATGTGGGTGATAATGTGACCACATACATGTGATTTGCACACTTGCTGACTAGACTCACCTCCACTTCTCAGTGTTCAAGGGGAGAACGGTCTAGTCGGTATGTGACTGCAAGTATGCAAATCGCATGTTCCCACCCACATGGGATATACAAGAAGATCGCGACAGTGTGCACATTGCACACGATGACAATTCAGCAGTTTGCAGTAGACTCTTTGCTATTGAGACAGGCAGCCCTTTTAAGTTTTAAGGTCTGCTTTAGAGGAAGGGATTAAAACATCTTAATACACAGGACTTCACATGCTGAGTGGTATGGATAAATAAACTAAACCTTTTTTTTTTTTTAGAGGAAAAAGACTAGAATTATTACAAATACCAAAGTGATTGGTGATATCTGCAGGTTGTTCTCAGCACCTGTCACGGGTATGTCACGGATAACTGTCAGTCATGTGGTTTCTGGCCATAGTGGGTCACGGTGCTTGGCTGCACAGAATGCGCCCTGACTTTCTATTCTTCATGCTGTTAGTATTCATTGGTATAGCTAGTTTTCCTGCTGGATTCATCTCGCTCTCTTTTGGATCCAGCATGAGCTCGCCTTCCACCCAGTTGCTGATCATCAGCATTCTCTTGGTGCTTAAATACCCCTTCCTTCCTTGAACTGGTGCTGGTGATACTTTTCAATTCATTCAAGCCTTGGTTGTAAGCAGGTGGCTTTTACTCCTCTATGGTATTGCCGCTGAAAACTTTGCTGAACTTCTACCTGTGTCATCTGTAGATAAGTAGTTCATGCACTTTCCCCCTGTGTTTCCTACTAGTGTTGTCTATAGTGTTTAGTGGGGTTGATGAAGAGCTCATCCCACCAGTTCCCTAATTAGGGCCCAGCACTAGGGATACCTAGGGTCTGGTATCCAACTCGGTGCATAGATTCGGAACCTACGTAGAGTGGTGAGGAACACCAGGGACGTGGTGAGGAACCCCAGGGACCAGCAGTAGGTTTGGTCAGGGGTCACCATTTTCCCTTTCGCTAGTCACAGGATTTCCTTCCCTTCCCATTCGCTTGGTACTTTCCTGCACCTAGCGTGACAGCACCTATGAGAAGGGACAATCCATTGCAGATGGTATTTTTGCCACCATGTGCAGTTCTTCTCTATGGTGCCAGGTAGCTGTGTATTCTATTGGGTTTTAAGTTTGAGTAGAGGTGAGTAGTAGAGATGGGCGAATAGTGAAATATTTGGGTTTAGATTATCCTATCTGAATACCGAGTACTATTCCAGTATTCGTCCCGAATAACTAATCTAATGCAAGACAATCGGGAACCCGAGCATTTTTCTGGGAAATCTTCAAGGAAAATGCTCGGGTTCCACACTGACTTTCAATCTTCATCATTTGTGACGAATGCTGGAATAGTTCTCTGCATTCGGATAGCATAATCTGAACCCAAATATTTCACTATTCGCCCATCTCTAGTGGATAGTTTTCAACAAGACTATGGGTTTGTATCCAGTAAAAACACTTTGACATGGCAGATACATTGTGGTTTGTGTAACTCCCTTTCTTTGCACAAAAAAACCCAAATAAAATAAACTCTATAACATTCATGTTCATATGTCATGAGTGTATCTCGCTCAGGGGAGATCCTGGGTGAATCTGGTGTCAGAAGGTCACAGTACCTCGCTGCTGGCAGGTTCACTACTGTTATTTAATAACATCTCCTTCATTCTGGTGCTGTAAGGGGTACTTTACACGTCGCGACATCGCTGACGATATATCGTCGGGGTCACATCGTTAGTGACGCACATCCGGCGCCAGTAGCGACATCGCAACGTGTGACACAAATGAGCGACGATCAACGAGCGCAAAAACGTGCAAAATCGTTGCTCGTTGACACGTCATTCATTTCCATAATATTGGTGCTGCTTCAGGTACGATGTTGTTTGTCGTTCCTGGGGCAGCACACATCACTATGTGTGATGCCGCTGGAACGACAAACATATTCTTACCTGAGTCCACCAGAAAGGAGGAAGGAAGGAGGTGGGCGGCATGTTCCAGCCGCTCTCCGCCCCTCCTTTTCAATTGGGCGGCGGTTCAGTGACACTGCTGTGATGTCGCTGTGACGCTGAACGAACCGTCCCCTTAGAAAGGAGGTGGTTCGCCGGTCACAGCGACTTCGCAGAGCAGGTATGTGCGTGTGACGCTGCCGTAGCGATAATGTTCACTACGGCAACGATCACCACATATCGGCCGTGCAACGGGGTCGGGTGCTATTGAGCTTGACATCGCCAGCAAATGTTAGCGATGTCTCAGCGTGTAAAGTACCCCTAAGAGTTGAGCACCCTATCCTACCTGGCTGCATGCTATAGCTGTCAATCTCAGGTGTGGCTCTTTGTGATCACTCCCCTTCCCTATTTAAGTCATGTGATCTGATCACTTGATGCCCGTGATAGAAACTGAATCCTCATTTCTATGTGGTCCACTTAGGAAGGAACCTGTTCTGGAAGACGTCTGTTGTGTTGTGTGCCGCAGTGGTGTTTGCTGCCCTGAAGCTGTCTAGAGTGGCTTTTCCATGCATGTCTATTTCCCTTGTTTGTATTACTACCCTCGTGTTTCTGTGTTATAGTGGTGAGTCTATTGATCTCGCCTGCCTGCTCACTAGGCAAGGTGAGTTTAGGGCCAGCTGAGGTCCAAGATATCCTGCTCACGACTAGTTGAAAGAACCTGTATAGGGATACTAAGGAGCTCAGGAGTCTGCTTGAGGCGAGTTCATAAGGTGTCCCCTCACCCCTCTCCCTAGCGGCAGGGACCTCCTTTATATTGTTACCCTTGTGTCCCTTGTGTGTTGTAACCTCTTCTGGGGGTTTACCAGGTACTAGATAAGGCTGCTTTCACACTACGTCTTTTTAACATGCGTCCTGAACGTTTTTTTAACGCAGAAATGGATCCAGTGCAAATGCGTTTTCATTTCAATGCATTTGCAATGGACTCGCGTTAACATGCGTTCACCTGCGTTTGCGTGCGTTATAGTGAGGATCCAGCGACTTGCAGTTTTTTAACATCTTTCAAAAACGCTACTTGTAGCGTTTTTGAGCTGCGTCCAACTTCTGCAAATCGCTGGATCCTGACTAAACAGCACGCAAACGCATGTGAACGCTGGCGTGCTGATAGGCAGGATCCTGCTTGCTCTACTGAGCATGCCCAGAAGCCAGCCTCCGTGATCAGTCTATCTCTCTCCTCCCTCTGTCTCTCTCCCCCTCTCTCTCCTCCCTCTCTCTCTGTCTCTCCCCCTCCCTCTCCCTCTCCCCCACCTGAGAGCTGCGGACACTCGTAACCAAGGTAAATATCGGGTAACCACTTATCTTAGTTACCCGATGTTTACGTTGGTTACGTGTGCAGGGAGCCCGGCTCCTAGCAGCTGCAGACACTCGTAACCAAGATAAATATCGGGTATCCAAGCAAGTATACCCGATGTTTACCTTGGTTACGAGCCTCGCAGCTGTCAGGTGCCGGCTCCTAGTCTGGCACGTTTAGTTCCCCTCACTCCCGATCACATGACTCCAATGCCCGCCCCTAAACATCCAGTGACAGGATCATGCAAAGTAACACATGCGTTTGCATGCATTTTTTGCTGTAAAAGAAGGATCCGCTTTTGCAGCAAAAAAACGTTCAGGACGCATGTTAAAAAGACGTAGTGTGAAAGCAGCCTAAACCCCACTAGTCACTTGCGTGACATCATACTTGTAAACTCCCAAAGATCTGTAAACTGGCCCACCAAGCTCTGTTATGTAGATGAATGCCAAAAAATGCCCATAGACTCAAAGTAAGCTGGTATAGGTCAGGATGTCTTCGATTCAAGTGGACGCAAACTGGTTGACACAAAAAAAAACAACAACTATGTACTCTAATTTCTTATAAATGGCAGAGAAGGACTGGCATAGACATACCATTGCATACATTCATAAAGCCCATAAGAGTCTTATTATGCCGCTTCCTGTGAAAGAAGATTGAATCATATTTGCTTTGATTATTTAGTAACTTTGCAGACCATTTATAAGAATCCCGCGAGTGAATGAAGACCCATTAAGAACGTCTGCCTGGTAATACAAGAATAGACTTCTTCCGTCTGTACAATTAAAGAGATGCACAGATGTATTTCTATTACATAGGAGCTAGATTTTTAACAAAATCCATCTCGCATTCCTCTCTCATTGCCTCATGGAAGCTTTTACGTAAACAGAAAAGATATTTTTTTCTTACTTCTTACATAACAAGAAGAACTGGAAGGCAAAAATCAGAGATAAAACCACATATTTATTAAATCCACAGCAAATAAAATACATAAATGACATTAATGTAGAAAAACGGAAGAGCCAGACTCGGGGGCGTTGGGTCCTTGGCTCCGCTGCTCTGCATCATGTCGCATTAACTGGTTTACTTTATTACCCCATTTGCTACATTATTTCTCCTTGACACTACACAAACATTTATGGGTTGTTTTTGTTTGTTTTTTTGCTCCTGGTTTATTGCTACATTGTGGTAGAGATAAGAACTGCAGGGTGATCGTCTTTATCCATGCGTTTTCCTAATCTGTCTGTAATTCTGTGTTCCTGTGATCTTGAGTATTCATTATATTAATATTATATACGGTATATATATATATATATATATATATATATATTATATATATATATATATACACACACACACACATATATATATATATAGTTTTATCTTGGATCTGTACCTTATATTTCTTTTCTCTATTGTCTAGTACTTATGAGTACATAGCATAGGTGTCTTCTTAAGGCTGCTTTTACACTTGTGTTGTTTTGCATCAGTCACAATTCGTCGCCTTGAGGAAATACGGCATCCTGCAAAATATTTTGCAGGAATCAGTTTTTTCCCCATAGACTTCTATTAGCAACGGATTGTGACTGATGGCCCTGCGTTGCATCCACCACGTGACGGATCAGTCGTTTACTGACTGACCGTCAGGCGGGAGCAACACTGAATGTAACGTTTTTTGTGTGCGGCAGATCATATTTTTTTTTACTGTGAGCATGCGCACAGTAAAAACCATGATCTACTGTAAATTCAGTTCCATCGGCCGGGAACGATCAGCTGATCGGCCGCCTTTTGTGATCGATCAGCTGATCGCCTGGCTTTTGTGATCGATCAGCTGATCGGCCGGCTTTTGTGATCGATCAGCTGATCGGCCGGCTTTTGTAACGGATCGTTTTTTGCAGCATCAGTCATATCAGTTGTGCTACTATCTGCAACGCATCCGTTGCATCAGTCACACAACTGATTGTGATGGATGCAAAACAACGCAAGTGTGAAAGCAGCCTTCTATAAGGAGATGTTTGCTGCCCAACAACAGGCGGATTGTATTTCTCACAGGGCTGTGGAGTCGGTAAGCCAAACCTTCGACTCTGACTCCTCAATTTCCCTTGCACCGACTCAGACTCCGACTTCCACATATATTGCTTATGGTTAAGGGAAAAATTTATTGTAGTACAATGTGAACATCAGACATTTAATCATTTTTATGATACAATAATCAAAATATTTAGATAGAACATAAAATATATTTATTGGAATACAACTTTAGAACACAAAACTGTAATAAATTGTAAATATGTAATACAATATGTAATATACAGTAGATTACATATATATCATATATATATATATATATATATATATATATTACATATTGTATTACATATTTACAATTTATTACAGTTTTTTGTGTTCTAAAGTTGTATTCCAATAAATATATTTTATGTTCTATCTAAATATCTTGATTATTGTATCATAAAAATGATTAAATGTCTGATGTTCACATTGTACTACATTTTTCACTTAAATATAAGCAATATACTAAATGTTATTTAGTATGTTTTTGTTGAAGACTGTTTTTTTGCCACTTACATAGTGTATTACTTAGTGTTTTTTATATATATATATATATATATATATATATATATATATATATATATATATTGTGAACGTTGCGCCCTGCAACGTGGGGGTTTCACTCGCTTGCAGCGGTGTGAGGTAGCTTCAGCAACACACGTACACAGTCTCTTCATAGAAATTCTGGCAGTTTATTTATAACACTCAGCATAAACTGCCCTCAAACATAAACAATAAGTCCATAATGGAAGTTTAGCAACTTCCCCACTCTCTGGCTCCTGCCAGCGTACAACTCTAGCCAAGGTTCCTTCCAGCACCCAGGGCCCTCTGCAGACCCCTGTCTGTCTCTCCTCCTGGAGAGATTCGGCCCTAAAGCCCTGGCCTGGCTTGGCCGCACTCACCTCAGACTCAATATCAGAGCCTTGTGATCAGCCTCCATGCAGGCTGAAACACCCAAAGCTCCCGGCTCTGCTCTAACTTGTTTCCAGTCCACACACTGGACATCTAGAGCCAGCCTCTCTCTAGACTGCCCTAGACACATTTCTCCCAGGTTCAGAGACAGGATTGCTTTAACCCATGGAGCCACACCCACAGGTGGTAAGGAGTGTGTAATCAGCATCACACACCCTTCCATGGCTCTGCATGTAATGCAATCCTGTGGAACCACAGGTCCCAGCCAGCTTCACATTGCAGAGCACCCACGCTTCTGCAAAACATACCGGCCCTTTGTAATACAGCCGGTTGATACCTCACATACCCTCCCCCTCTGTTCAAACCCGTAGGGGAGAACACTTGCCAATGACCTGGGGCCGCGAGACAGGGCATCCCCGCTGCCATGCCCCACCAGTTGAGAGGGCCGTCCAAGAGCAGTAGTCCCTGAGGCATCGCCCGACACTGTCACCAAACCCTGTCTGGTCAACCTAGGGTTAAAGGACGTCCCATTTCCAGACCGTTCTCTCCCTGACCCCCTCCCAGGGTCACCGTAGTAGAGAGACATGTCCCCAGTCAAACCTACAGTCTTGTCCGAACCTAGGCTTTCTCGAGTACCCCCAAGGCTACTGTCGGGAACTCTAAGCTCATAGCAGCCACTATCTACAGTACATCGTAGGTTACCACTCTGTCGGCGATTCCTTTTATCGCGCGTCTGAACTACTGGACCGACACGCCATCTTCCACTTCTTTCCCCTGAACAACGGGTGGAAGACGGCTGCTGTCCCCCACACAGTTGGCGAAGCTGCTCCTTAATTTTCAGGTTTTCTTGCCACAACCGCTCCATGTCACGTACATGGTGTACCCGATATTCAATAAGGCTTCGAATGGTTCCAAGACTCTCTACAGTCCCGACACAGACAAACGGAACCATACCAGCTTCCCTGGGTATCTTGCTCTCATTAGCAGCAGGGATTCTTAATCTCACCAATCCTGATTTATTCACCATGTCTTGCATGACTCGTCCGGTTTTTCCAATGACTCTCCCCACCAGAGCCCGGGGTACTTGGACAATATCTTCCGCCAGACTCTGCGCTTTCCTTTTATACTCTAGCTGTCTAGTGGCTTCTTCCTTTTGCAGTTGGACCTGCCACTTCATACGAACACATCTGAAGTGCATGTCCTTTAGAATAGCCACCCGCTGCCCAGTAATTTCCCTGGTGGACAATATCACTAACTGTTCAGCCCCTGGGGTACAGTAGACCTCACACGCTTCCACAGCTCTCTTAAATTCGTCATGCATGCACTCGGTGGCACACGCTTCTCTTAAGTCCTTAGGTATATCCACCATGCACTTGACTACAGAAGTCTCATTCATCCCTGCCACATGCTTGTCAAGTTTAGCTTCCAGAGTCAGCTCTCTTTGGGCCTCCCCTGCTTCAACATGTTTGGTCAGGATTGACACTCGCTGCTCCATCTGCTCCAAGGCTCCCTGGGACTTGGACTGGTACTCTGCCAAGCGACTTCGGAGCTCAGCCACTTCTTTCTCCAGCTCCCTTACTCGACTCTCAGTAGCCTGCCTAAGAAGTATCTCTTGTTGCAGATGGTCTTTGCTCATCCTCTTGAATGAGTCTTCACTTGCGGACCTCTCTGGTCTACGACACACTATTTCTGGGGCTTCTTCCATCTCAGCTTCAGAACGTTTGGGTTTCAGGCTCTTAGCTGAGCCAATCTTCTTGTCTGCGATCTTGGTCTTACCCACTGAGTCAGTCAGGCTCTCAGCTTCTGATGAGACCTCATGTCCAGACTTCACCTCTTCCTCAGAGGCTCTTTCCGCTTTTACAGCACCTGCTGTGTCTTGGGACTTCACTGCATTCCCTCCAACTTCCACTTGGGTCTCTGCAGTGTCACCCTCTGCCTTCTCTTGGGCATTTACAGCATCGCCTTCTACCAGGGTGTTATGCCCTTCAGCACGGTACTCTGTTCTTCTTAGAACCTTGGCACCATTTTCAACATTCATCACTTCACCACTGGGTAGCTTACCAGTCTGCTCACCATGACCTTTGTGGATTTGTACTCCACCAACACTGCCCTGGATTCCTTCTCCTATATTGTTCTGTAGGATGTCATCTCGTACAGCGCTATCATCCAACAGACCTCCAGCTTCATGCATGGAAATTATAGGAGACACTGCCATTACGTCTTTGGTCGGTTCCTCCCCTGCAATTTCACCCTGCTGGTTTCTGTCGTGACAATGTGTCAGTTCAGTCTTTGATTCCTCTTTCTTTTGCAGGATATCACTGTCTGACTCTTCCGTAGCAGGTGTTACTAGCACCATGTTTTCATTAACCAGGCATATCACTTTCTCTGCACCCTCAGACGGCCTACACTGTGCCCCCTCTCGGCGCTTATTACGTCTTCGGCGTCGGGAGGAAGTTTTGCCCTTCTCGCCCATCTGTACCACACTGTACTCGTTTGTCACCTTACTAGAGTCAGTGTCTTTACTGGAGTCATCATCACTCCCCCTGGTATCCTGGACTATCATGTCCCCACTTAACCAGATATCTGCCTCCCTTTCTGGAGCTACCCCGTTTTTAACGGTCACACTATCGGTTATTCCCTTAGTCCTTATGTCACTAAGTTGGGTCCGTCCATCATTTTCTTTGGTCACCCCTAACTTAGGACAGTCAATTTTAGGAGGTGCTATCTCCTCCTTACCACACATAACTGCACAACAAGGACCCCTTTTCACCTCCCAATGTGGTGGGGTTTCCTTTGGGCTGTTCCGGCTCTTACACAAGCAACCGTATACGTCCCCCTGCTTCCACAAGTGCACAAATAATTTAGAGTCCCAACCTATAATAATTGGGTGCAGTAAATCTGAGACTACACCAACATCATGAGAACCACTGTCCCAGGCTGTCTTAATGACCACTCTGGAGACCGGGTATTCTGTCTCATTACTGTGGGTGCAGCCGACGTGGATCTTCCTTCCAGGAATCAAGTGGACATCAGAGGTGGCCCTCACCAGGGTCACCAAGCTCCTTGAGTCTACGACTCCTGTTACAGATTCCCCATCCACTTCCACGGAACACAGACGTGGCTTCTCGTCGGATGGGTGGTCTATATTGCAAACAGGACACTTAAGACATGAACACTGTTGTCCCTGGCTACAGTCCATCTGCACCACTTCACCCTTGGATTTGGGATGCTCCGCTCTCTTTTGGGGGACCACCGCTTTCTGGGACTCCACCCCCTTATGGGCAACCACCCCTTTATGGGACTCCACCCCGTTATGGGCAACCACCCCTTTATGGGACTCCACCCCCTTATGGGCAACCACCCCTTTATGGGACTCCACCCCCTTATGGGCAACCACCCCTTTATGGGACTCCACCCCCTTATGGGCAACTATTCCCTTCTGGGACTCCGCCCCCTTTTGCGGTTTCCACGCAATGTCCTTAGCCCCCAGTTCACACCGTTTGCCCTCGTCTCCCTGGGCACCCAGTGTCCATACTGGCCCCTGAAGGGAACGCTCAAACTGGTCCATGGCTGTGACATCGCTACACACCGACAGCTCCTGCTGTCCCCGGACCAGGAACTGGTACAGCTCCTCCACAGCGTCCGCAGGGACCATTCCCTCTTTTTGGCTTTTAGCCCCCACTGCTGTCACTGGACCTCCAGGCACATGCTGCTGGCTCTGCAGCAGCTGGTTCAGGAGCTCCTCCATGCTGCAACGAAAAGAGGAACAGGAGGGGCGCTCCAATGGGTAATACCCGGTGGTCAAAGACAGGGGGGGGTTAGAGAACCACTAACCTTTCCGGGTTGTACCGCCCGTACAACCAGGATCTCCAGCCTGTGGTGTATCACTGCTCACCAAGCAGGGCCTTGCAATTCCGGCTGGCCTGGAACCTCCAGTCGCTGGACTCTCGCCACTGCAGCACGGGTCCCCAACGACCTGCTGATTCACCGCCAGGTGCTTGAGAGCGCTGTCCCTGTTCGTGGACCCGCCGATCCACCGCCAGCTGCTTGAGTGCGCAGACAATTTTCGTGGACCCGCCGATCCACCGCAAACCGCTTCAAAAAATTTTCGTGGACCCACCGATCCACCGCAAGTAGTCCGTATCCACAGGAATATGTCCTAGGCCGTTGCCCCTAGCAACCAGGCTGCGTTGCCCCTAGCAACCAGACCGCATGCCCGCATTCGAGACACCATATGTGAACGTTGCGCCCTGCAACGTGGGGGTTTCACTCGCTTGCAGCGGTGTGAGGTAGCTTCAGCAACACACGTACACAGTCTCTTCATAGAAATTCTGGCAGTTTATTTATAACACTCAGCATAAACTGCCCTCAAACATAAACAATAAGTCCATAATGGAAGTTTAGCAACTTCCCCACTCTCTGGCTCCTGCCAGCGTACAACTCTAGCCAAGGTTCCTTCCAGCACCCAGGGCCCTCTGCAGACCCCTGTCTGTCTCTCCTCCTGGAGAGATTCGGCCCTAAAGCCCTGGCCTGGCTTGGCGCACTCACCTCAGACTCAATATCAGAGCCTTGTGATCAGCCTCCATGCAGGCTGAAACACCCAAAGCTCCCGGCTCTGCTCTAACTTGTTTCCAGTCCACACACTGGACATCTAGAGCCAGCCTCTCTCTAGACTGCCCTAGACACACTTCTCCCAGGTTCAGAGACAGGATTGCTTTAACCCATGGAGCCACACCCACAGGTGGTAAGGAGTGTGTAATCAGCATCACACACCCTTCCATGGCTCTGCATGTAATGCAATCCTGTGGAACCACAGGTCCCAGCCAGCTTCACATTGCAGAGCACCCACGCTTCTGCAAAACATACCGGCCCTTTGTAATACAGCCGGTTGATACCTCACAATATATATATACAGTTAGGTCCAGAAATATTTGGACAGTGACACAATTTTCGCGAGTTGGGCTCTGCATGCCACCACATTGGATTTGAAATGAAACCTCTCACATTTCTTTACAAACACTCCACATTTTAGGAGGTCAAAAGTAATTGGACAGATAAACCAAACCCAAACAAAATATTTTTATTTTCAATATTTTGTTGCGAATCCTTTGGAGGCAATCACTGCCTTAAGTCTGGAACCCATGGACATCACCAAACGCTGGGTTTCCTCCTTCTTAATGCTTTGCCAGGCCTTTACAGCCGCAGCCTTCAGGTCTTGCTTGTTTGTGGGTCTTTCCGTCTTAAGTCTGGATTTGAGTAAGTGAAATGCATGCTCAATTGGGTTAAGATCTGGTGATTGACTTGGCCATTGCAGAATGTTCCACTTTTTTGCACTCATGAACTCCTGGGTAGCTTTGGCTGTATGCTTGGGGTCATTGTCCATCTGTACTATGAAGCGCCGTCCGATCAACTTTGCGGCATTTGGCTGAATCTGGGCTGAAAGTATATCCCGGTACACTTCAGAATTCATCCGGCTACTCTTGTCTGCTGTTATGTCATGAATAAACACAAGTGACCCAGTGACATTGAAAGCCATGCATGCCCATGCCATCACGTTGCCTCCACCATGTTTTACAGAGGATGTGGTGTGCCTTGGATCATGTGCCGTTCCCTTTCTTCTCCAAACTTTTTTCTTCCCATCATTCTGGTACAGGTTGATCTTTGTCTCATCTGTCCATAGAATACTTTTCCAGAACTGAGCTGGCTTCATGAGGTGTTTTTCAGCAAATTTAACTCTGGCCTGTCTATTTTTGGAATTGATGAATGGTTTGCATCTAGATGTGAACCCTTTGTATTTACTTTCATTGAGTCTTCTCTTTACTGTTGACTTAGAGACAGATACACCTACTTCACTGAGAGTGTTCTGGACTTCAGTTGATGTTGTGAACGGGTTCTTCTTCACCAAAGAAAGTATGCGGCGATCATCCACCACTGTTGTCATCCGTGGACGCCCAGGCCTTTTTGAGTTCCCAAGCTCACCAGTCAATTCCTTTTTTCTCAGAATGTACCCGACTGTTGATTTTGCTACTCCAAGCATGTCTGCTATCTCTCTGATGGATTTTTTCTTTTTTTTCAGCCTCAGGATGTTCTGCTTCACCTCAATTGAGAGTTCCTTAGACCGCATGTTGTCTGGTCACAGCAACAACTTCCAAATGCAAAACCACACACCTGTAAGCAACCCCAGACCTTTTAACTACTTAATTGATTACAGGTTAACGAGGGAGACGCCTTCAGAGTTAATTGCAGCCCTTAGACTCCCTTGTCCAATTACTTTTGGTCCCTTGAAAAAGAGGAGGCTATGCATTACAGAGCTATGATTCCTAAACCCTTTCTCCGATTTGGATGTGAAAACTCTCATATTGCAGCTGGGAGTGTGCACTTTCAGCCCATATTATATATATAACTGTATTTCTGAACATGTTTTTGTAAACAGCTAAAATAACAAAACTTGTGTCACTGTCCAAATATTTCTGGACCTAACTGTATATATATATATATATATATATATATATATATATATATATATATATATATATATATATATATATATATATAAAATTACAGTGTTATATATAACACTATGTAATACACTATGTAAGTGGCAAAAAACAGTTTTCAACAAAAACATACAAAATAATATTTGTGCAGTCTATGAATTTGTTGTAAGAAATAGAATTGCTTCCATCAGATCCTACTTCGCAGATGACCTCAAATCTGATCCTAATAATTTTAAGGCTAGAGAACAACCTCTCTACACTAACTTGGGTTGGAGGCAAAGCCGTAACCACATGGGTAACATCTCTAACAATTTCCAAGTATAAAGGAATTGCCTCATGCACAGTCAGTTTTGATGAACGGTTGAATTTTTCTATTTCTTTGAGAGCAAGTGAAAAATTTTACTGAAATCTGGTCAATCTGCTGCTATAGGAGATGGAGTGAAATCTTTTTCCTTGCGGCAATGCTTTGCCTGCTCCATGTCATTCAAATACTTGGCAAAATTAAACTCCTCATCTGATGAGGATGAAGATATGGCAGCAGTAGCACTGTCAGGACCCAAGTGATCTTCCGCCTGGCAGTCCTGTAGCCGCTCATCCTAACTGCTACCTCACTCAAAGCTTCTTTTCCTTTAGTAAGCTGTTGATCATCAAGCAGTATACGATGACTTGGGTCCACATACACAGCTGCCAGAAGAATTTTATTTTTCCAATAGCTGTGTCTCTCTCCGTTTCATTGAAGCAGAAATGCCATCTGGGATTAAACCTCCTCTTTGGGACAGGCAAAATAGCAAGTTCTTCCACTCCCTTATGAAAATGCAAGGAGTTAAATCCTCAGCTTGTAATTTTTTAGTCACGGTAAATGGATGATTAAGCAATTCCTTTAATTCAGCCACCTGTGTCCATTGACCTTCATTTAATGTTACTTGAGGGTTCACCATATCTATAAGAAATGATTTCAGTTCAAGCAATCGCTCAGTCATTAAATAAGTGCTGCCTCACCGAGTGGCTTGATCAACAATTGCTCCATTCCCAGCACGTCTCTTCAAGAGGAATCAATTTTAGGGGTTCTGGAGGCAATAACCAATTTCCTCACTTTTCCAATCAGATTGCCTGCAGGTCCGCCCAGTTTCACACATCCGGCTTTTTGCCGGTTTGGCGGACGCGGCGCACGCCAGTACAGTACGATACAGTACAGTGGCAGCGCCGCAACTTCCGGGTCACATGACAGCATGTGACCGGCGTTTATCACGCTGCCACTGTACTGTATACACTGTACTGGAGTGCGCCGCGTCCACCAAACTGGCGAAAAGCCGAATGTGTGAAATCGGGGTCCCTCTTGCAGACACTCTCTTATTGCCAGCTACAGCGTGTACACAACACAGCACATGTGATGAATGTGAAAGTGTTTTGAAGCCAGCTACAACAAGATCTAATCCTAAAGTATCATTTTGCTGTTCTTCTGTTGTATAATATCTGTTTGTTCCTCAGTTACATAAACAGTGCTGTGGCTCCATCTCACACATACTGAATCCTAAATTTTCTTCTAGCTGTTGTTCATTACTCTCATTCATAAGTGTAATTGTACTTATGTTTGAAGCATTGTCCTTTACAATGGCAAGAACCTGTTCTTTTTTGAGTTTGTAATCTTGCAGAACTTTTTCCACTAAGGACTGGAGAAACTGGCTGGTGTGATGAGCTTTAGTATGCTTTACTGCCAGTGTCTTACTAACAATTTCTTTCTTGTCACAAACATATCGAACATTGTTGGCAAAATAATTCAGTGACATGCAGTGGACTCTGGCATCCCAGCAAAGGCAATGGGTTTCAAGATAGGACAATCAGACACATCGTTTTGTGAGGATCCGTTTTTGTGCTCAAAAACATATCCTCACAAAGAATGAGCATGTCAGATTGTGGCGGTTTTCTAATCTGCTTTTGCTATTGAAAGCATTATTTATGAGCTCAAAACCTTTCAGGTGATGCGTTTTTTTAAAAAGCTGATCTGCTTTTGCAGCTGACAAACGTATCCTCAAAAAACGCAAGCAAAAATGCTGTGTGTGAATGTAGCCTTAGATCAGGAATAGAACAGCCATTTATAGGACATTTCATAACCTTCCTAAATTCCTATGAAAAAATATTCAGCACATTCGGCATTGTACTACTGTCCCCAATTTATTATATATTTTAGGAGTCGGAGTCGGTGCATTTTATACCGACTCCGACTCCACCAAAATGAGCTCCGACTCCAACTCCACAGCACTGATTTCTCATTTAACTTTCTTTATTACCATCATTCCAAGGCTGAAATGCCTGCTGATAACCATCACGCCCGGGCGAGGGAACACTCATAGCTCAAATGGGAACACCAGGGAAGATGATAACAGAAGGCTCCTAACACTCACCTGCAGCTGAGCCCTGCGCTCCCCTTACGGGTCCTTCCCCCCATTGCAGTCACGTGCCTAAGCCCTCGCTAGCCCTGGACTCACCCTGACTAGTATACAGACCAGTGAGACACGAGTCTGGCTACTACAATAAGACAACACAAGGTACGAAAGACAGACAGATGGGAAAATACACAACAAACAGATGCTCCAGCAGGAACTTCGTTGTTGCAACAGAACAAACTCCTAAGCTTCTCCAGAGACAGGCTGGCTCCTTCAAAGTAATCAGTATAAAGAATATAACTGACACTAGAAGGCAGCCAGGAGTGCATATATATAGTGGAAAAGGCAATGCCTAAACATGCTACAGCTGAGATAAAGTTTTCAGCCAAAGGGAGAGAGTCTTTAAACCCTTTTTAGCACTAAAGGAAAGTAAAACCACTTCAATACATTAAAATAGTCAAACGGACATCAACGAGGATCTGTGATCAATTATGGTTTTGACCTTTTGATCTCAGATGTCCCAAAAAGGACATCAGGATGTGACCCACCCATGATACTAACGGACGATAGCCATCCATGGACGTAACATTCAGCTGAAAACGCCGATGGTGTCAACGGGCTCCCTGACTCCATGAATATTGTCGTGGTCACGCACTCTGTGACCGTGATCAGATCCATGGAGGATCCATGGGATTCCTGCACCTTAATAGCTATACAGGCCACCAGCCAATCAGAGGCTGGTTGCTGATGATGGCATGCTGGTCGGTCATTAGTGGCACATGATATTAATGCAATGCACCGCACCCTCCCTTCATGTTCCCAAAACTGGATCCCATATTAAGTGATTTATAGAAGTTAACAGGGGGCTTGCAGGATCTAATCTCTCTTTTTATAAACTCTAATATCTTGTTTACTTTAGCAGCTGCTGCTTGACATTGAGTACTGCTGCTCAGTTTACTTGTAACCAGAATATCCAGGTCCTTCTCCTTTTCTGTAATCCATCATCTACTTCCATTTAATGTATATGCAGCTATAGGATTACTCGTCCTAGGTGCATTACTCTACATTTATCAATATTAAATCTCATTTGCCAAGTATCTGCCCATTCCGATATCTTATCCAGATCTTTTTGTAATATTGTACCATCAAGGTCAGTTTTTAATATCCTACATAGTTTGGTGTCATCAGCAAAGATTGACACTTTACTCTCAATCCCATCCACAAAGTCATTAATAAAGAGATCATTCCTACGAGCAAATAAAAATAAACTTGGGAAACCTTTTTAAATGGGTTGTCCCAAGTTATCCCTTATCCTATGTATAGGGGATAAATAATTTCCTATCGCTGGGACCATCCATGATCTTGAGAACCAGAACTGAAGAGCACCATGTAAATGGAGTTGTGGTCAATCATACACTGTTGCGCCATTGACATGTAGCTCTTCAAATAACTCCTTTTAGACAGTGGTAGGGAACAGGACCAAGCAAAGCAAAATTTGTGATCGTGGGGTGATGGGAGTTATGTGCGTTGATGGGGTTTGTGTGCCAGTGCTGCTTTTCTTTGTCTCAGTCCAGCCCCGGAGGATAACCAGCTCACAGTCACTATATGGATGGCCGTGCACAGGGGGTCCCCATGATAGAGATTTAGAGCAGCTCCACGAAAATAAGTATCTTTCTTCCAGAAGTTGCTGCAAACAAAGTAAAGAACACGGCTTACAGCAATTCATTGATGTGTTTTAGGCAATTTTTACACCTTTCTCGACAGTCTAAAATAAAGAGGTGACTAAGGCTGCTTTCACACATCCGGTTTTCGCTAAGCGGCACAATGCGGCGCTTTGCAGAAAAAATGCAACCGTTTTTTTTTTTGCCGCCGGTTGCGTTTTTTTTTAAGCATAGACTTGCATTAGCGCCGTATTGTGCCGCATGGCCTTACGTTGCATCTGTTTTTTGCCAGATGCCGCATATTTAGTCCATGCGGCGGCCGGATGGAACGTTGTCTGGCACATTTTTTGTGCGGTGCGCAATTTACAATGCAAGCCTATGGACGCCAGATGCGGCGTCCTGCGGCAAAAAACGAATCCGGCCGCCGGTTGCGGTTTTTTTGCACTGCGCATGCTCAGTATCAAGCCGCATCCATCAAAAAATGGACGGGCCGCATTGAAAAGCTTATGCAACAAATCAGTTTTTTTCGCCGCATCAGTTGCATAGGTTTTTGAGCCGGATTGAGCCGCACTGCAAAAACCGGATGTGTGAAAGCAGCCTGAGAGGAGTTATAAAACGCACCAAATGTATTCCAGATCTGCCATTTTTATAAATTTGCAGCAATTCTTGCCATATTTGCTGATGCATTTTACAACATTATTGATTGTTTAAAGTTTGAGCTATTTGTAAACAAAACTCATAAACAAGGTGCAGTATAGATGGCGTCCAGTCGTCAGCATATTCTACGTCTTTTACAGCTAACGAGCGACTAGATACATTTCATTCCGCCAATAAAACGAGTTTACAAGTAGCAGTGATTCCGTTCGGTGAGTCAGTGCAGAGCCGCGAAGCTTTCAAGGAAAGATTAACATAGGCTGTATCAATGATTACATCTAAACTGTTTATTTTGGACTCTCACACTATATAGGATTCAATGCTCCTATAGACTTACAGGCAGCATGTATAATGATAGCAAGAAAGGAGACACATTGTGTTGGAGTGCATCAGATCCCTGCATACATGAGGTGGGAGGAAGAGGATATGCAAAGCTGGGTGGAAGAAAAATGCAATGCTTCAATCCCTTAAAGGCACTGTACTCAATAACACAGCATTCAGCAAGAACCATCATAAGCAGATGGGTAAGGAATTGGCTAAAAGATAGGAAACAAAGACTAGTCATAAATGATACATTGTCTAATTGGGCTATATACAGCAGTGAGGAAAGCAGGGATCTGTGCTAGGACCCATTCTTTTTAAAGTCTTCATTAATAACCTTGTGGATGGGATTGATTGTAAAGTGTCAGTCTTTTCTGACGACACCAAACTATGTAGGATATTAAAAACTGACCTGGATAGTACAATATTACAAAACGATCTGGATAAGATGTCAGAATGGGCAGATACTTGGCAAATTATTCTTATTAAATGTAAAGTAGGATGGAGTAATCCTATAACTGCATGTGCATTAAATGGAAGTAAACTCAGGACTAAAGAACAGAAGAAGGACTTGGTAATTCTGGTTAAAAATAAGCTGAGCAGCAGCACTCAATGTCAGGCAGCAGCTGCAAAAGCAAACAAGATTTTAGGGTGTATAAAAAGAGATTAGATCCCGTGATCCCAACGTATTGTTACCCCTCTATAAATCACTTGTAAGGCCACATCTGGAAAATGGGATCCAGTTTTCGGCTCCACATTTTTAAAAGGACATTCAGAAGTTAGAATCAGTTCAAAGGCGGGTAACTAGACTACTACAAGGAATGGAAGGCCTCCCATATGATGAGAGGATGAAAAAGTTAGATATGTTTAGCTTAGAAAAAAAACAACGTCTCACAGGAGATCTCATTTATATGTATAAATACATGCGTGGTCAATATAAAGGACTGGCACATGACTTATTCCTTCCAAAGGCAATACTAAGGACCAGGGGGCACTCACTGCGAGTGGAAGAAAGTGCGAGTGTAAAAAAAGAAAAACAAGCATAACTCGAGTGGTGTGTCACGTCTCGAAAAATTCTTAATTTTGAGATCTTTGTAGCTCTAATAACAAAAATATGTCTGATAATGATTACTGGAGAGGAGGGGAAGAGGAGATAATTATTTCTTCTCTCCCTCCACCTCAGCAGTCATTATCTCTTTTCCTGCTCCCCCGCAGCAGCCACGATAATGCGCCCATCCATGTCCCCTGTAGTAATGCGTCCATCCATGTCCCCTGTAGCAATGTGCCTATCTTGTCCAATCCTATTAGTAATGTGCCCATCTTGTCCCCATCCTATCCTATGAGTCTATGAAAATTCAGAAGTCCTGCGTGCATGTTGCTTTTTTTTTCTTGCTGTTTTGGGCTGACAAAAAAACTGCAGCATGTCAATTCTTTGTGCACTTTTGGTCAGTGTTTTGTTTTTTTTTTTTAACCCCAACCAGCCATTGATTGCAGTAAAAAAAAAAATGCATGAAAAAAACGTGCAAAAACGCATGGGTTCTCTTGTTACGTTTTCGGGCACAAAATCCGTTTTTCTGCCAGAAGGTGCAGTTTTGCTTAATAAGTAAACTGCAGCGTGTGGACATAGCCCAAATTTTAGGACAACGCTCTTGACTAAAACATATTTTCTATCATGCAATCAAATGTCACACACAATAAACCCCTAGCCAGTCCAGGTGTTTGATCTCTTTTATGTCAAGCAGATCTAATGTAACATAAGGGTGCTTTACACACTGCGACATCGCTAGCGATTGCTAGCGATTTTGCAAGTGATAGCACCCACCCCCGTCGTTCATGCGACATTTGGTGATCGCTGCCGTAGCGAACAATATTTCTACGGCAGGGTCACACTCACATACCTGTTCAGCGACGTCGCTGTGGCCGCCAAATAAACCCTCCTTCAAGGGGGAGGTTCATTCGGCGTCACTAAGCGGCCGCCCAATAGCAGAGGAGGGGCGGAGATGAGCGGCCGGAACATGCCGCCCACCTCCTTCCTTCCTCATTGCCGGTGGACGCAGGTAAGGAGATGTTCGTCGTTCCTGCGGTGTCACACATAGCGATGTGTGATGCCGCAGGAACGACGAACAACCAGCGGCATGCACCACCATCGATATTATGAAAAGGAGCGACGTGTCAACGATCAACGTTTTTTGATATTTTTGCGATCGTTGATCATCGCTCATAGCTGTCACACGCTGCGATGTCGCTAACGACGCCGGATGTGCATCACTAACGACGTGACCCCGATGATATATCGTTAGCGATGTCGCAGCGTGTAAAGCACCCTTAAGTGTTCTTGATCAGTTATACACGGTGTATGACAAAAGTCCTGATTCGCTAATGTGTGCTCATGTGACGACTCTACTAATCTAGGGGATGAATTATTTCGAGGCACCACTAGTTAGTAAGACTATGTTTCCACGATGAGTTTTTCATGTTGCAGATTTTCTGCAACACTCCTGCACCTAAAAGGTCAATTTTTCATATCTAATGCAATTCGATGGGAAAAATCTGCACATAAAATTCTTGTGCGCCAAAGAGAAAAAAAGCACCGCAGGTCAGTTTATGTAGTGTAGAAAAAATAAAATATCATCCACTTTTTTGGAACTGGAAGAAGCCACCATTTTTTGAGCAGCAAAAACATACAGGACCAAATTCACCAAAAACTCATCCTGGGAAGTTAACCTCAAAGTGGCATTTTGTGTTGAGCTATTTAAATATTCTTTTTTTCATTGGTTTATTGCAAACAACAGAAAGTTTGTAAATTGTGCCAAAACAAAAGAACTAATTTGCAATGGTGAGTGAATAATTTTGACATCAACTGTATATTGGATCCATTGATGCAGCCATTAATATATGTTTTCTTCTAGACACAACATTCTTGCTAAACTATGTGGAATGATGAATATGAAAATATAGACATGCATTACTGCTATGAAAACATGTAAAAATTGAGATACTTAGCACACAAAAATGGCCAGATTTATGTGAGCCCAACAGCCAACAGCAAGGTGACCTGATTTTTTTTAGGTCGCCTTGTCGTTGGCTGTTGGACTCACATAAACCTGGCCATTTTTGTCTGCTAAGTATCTCAGTTTTTACATGCTTTTTATAGCAGTTATGCATGTCTATATTCCCACATTCATCATTCCACATATCCTAGCCCTGCAGTGTGCAACTGTCTCCTTTTTGTTACAATGTTTCATGTTCAGTTTGCACCTGTTTACATTAGAAAGGTAGGATGTGCCATCAGTCTTTTTCTTAGATTACAGGGTCATGCCATCTGATTGAGCACTCCTGCTCCTCAGCCTTTGGTGATAATTCTTTATTTGCAGGTTCCTGTTTGTTCAACCATAAATTGTAGGTTTTTAACCCAAAGAGAGGCATTAATTTGATAGGGACCCAACAACGAGGCTGTCTTGCCGTTGGATGTTGGACTCACATAAAACTGGCTATTTTTGTGTGCTATGTATCTAAATTTTTACATGTTTTTTCATAACAGTAATGCATGTCTGTATTCCTATATTCATTGTTGCACATATCTTAGTACTGCAGAGTGCAGCTGTCTCTTTTTTGTTACCATGTTGTTCACATTTGAAAAGTAGGATGTGCAATCTGTCTTTTTCTTAGATTTCTGATAAACTAATTCGACATTTTCTTTTGCTTTGGGAAACTTAGTAACTGTTTTCTATTTTTTTTCTCTATATACACAAGGTTTTAAACACATCCTGCCATTTGCATGGTTTCTTAGTGTCTGACAGTTTTTATTTCGGCACAATGGTCTAAAATTCCACAACACAATGCAATCTGTGAGGCCTGATGTGCATTATAGAAGAGGTTTTGTAAAGAAGAGGCACATAAAATTTCTTGCTTTCCTGGAGATATACAGTTAAGTCCAGAAATATTTGGACAGTGACAATTTTCGCGAGTTGGGCTCTGCATGCCACCACTTTGGATTTGAAATGAAACCTCTACAACAGAATTCAAGTGCAGATTGTAACGTTTAATTTGAAGGTTTGAACAAAAATATCTGATAGAAATTGTAGGAATTGTACACATTTCTTTACAAACACTCCACATTTTAGGAGGTCAAAAGTAATTGGACAAATAAACCAAACCCAAACAAAATATTTTTATTTTCAATATTTTGTTGCGAATCCTTTGGAGGCAATCACTGCCTTAAGTCTGGAACCCATGGACATCACCAAACGCTGGGTTTCCTCCTTCTTAATGCTTTGCCAGGCCTTTACAGCCGCAGTCTTCAGGTCTTGCTTGTTTGTGGGTCTTTCCGTCTTAAGTCTGGATTTGAGCAAGTGAAATGCATGCTCAATTGGGTTAAGATCTGGTGATTGACTTGGCCATTGCAGAATGTTCCACTTTTTTGCACTCATGAACTCCTGGGTAGCTTTGGCTGTATGCTTGGGGTCATTGTCCATCTGTACTATGAAGCGCCGTCCGATCAACTTTGCGGCATTTGGCTGAATCTGGGCTGAAAGTATATCCCGGTACACTTCAGAATTCATCCGGCTACTCTTGTCTGCTGTTATGTCATCAATAAACACAAGTGACCCAGTGCCATTGAAAGCCATGCATGCCCATGCCATCACGTTGCCTCCACCATGTTTTACAGAGGATGTGGTGTGCCTTGGATCATGTGCCGTTCCCTTTCTTCTCCAAACTTTTTTCTTCCCATCATTCTGGTACAGGTTGATCTTTGTCTCATCTGTCCATAGAATACTTTTCCAGAACTGAGCTGGCTTCATGAGGTGTTTTTCAGCAAATTTAACTCTGGCCTGTCTATTTTTGGAACTGATGAATGGTTTGCATCTAGATGTGAACCCTTTGTATTTACTTTCATGGAGTCTTCTCTTTACTGTTGACTTAGAGACAGATACACCTACTTCACTGAGAGTGTTCTGGACTTCAGCTGATGTTGTGAACGGGTTCTTCTTCACCAAAGAAAGTATGCGGTGATCATCCACCACTGTTGTCATCCATGGACGCCCAGGCCTTTTTGAGTTCCCAAGCTCACCAGTCAATTCCTTTTTTCTCAGAATGTACCCGACTGTTGATTTTGCTACTCCAAGCATGTCTGCTATCTCTCTAATGGATTTTTTCTTTTTTTTCAGCCTCAGGATGTTCTGTTTCACCTCAATTGAGAGTTCCTTAGACCGCATGTTGTCTGGTCACAGCAACAGCTTCCAAATGCAAAACCACACACCTGTAATCAACCCCAGACCTTTTAACTACTTCATTGATTACAGGTTAACGAGGGAGACGCCTTCAGAGTTAATTGCAGCCTTTAGAGTCCCTTGTCCAATTACTTTTGGTCCCTTGAAAAAGAGGAGGCTATGCATTACAGAGCTATGATTCCTAAACCCTTTCTCCTATTTGGATGTGAAAACTCTCATATTGCAGCTGGGAGTGTGCACTTTCAGCCCATATTATATATATAATTGCATTTCTGAACATGTTTTTGTAAACAGCTAAAATAACAAAACTTGTGTAACTGTCCAAATATTTCTGGACCTAACTGTAATATATAGAATTTACAATAAACTGACAACAAGCTGTGCACTCAGTTTAAGCATTTGGGGCAAGTCCTGTACATTTTAGGCCATTAGTGAAGATAGGTAACTTTATTAATCTTCACATTGATGGGCTTCTCAGTGGGAGGAAGGGGCAACACCCAGGCACTGATGCTTGAAGGGACACAAAAAATAAGACCGACTTGCCGAAAATAAGACCTACCCCGAAAATAAGTAGAATTTTTGGGGCTTTAGCCCTATTGCAAATATAAGCCCTTCCATACCAGCAGCTAAAAAAAAAATATAGAATACAGCAGAACTCTTCATCAAAGAAAGCAGACACCCCCAAAAGAAAGCAGACCCCCCAAAAGAAAGCAGACAGCCCCAAAAGAAAGCAAACAGCCCCAAAAGAAAGCAGACAGCCCCAAAAGAAAGCAGACAGCCCCAAAAGAAAGCACACACCCCCAAAAGAAAGCAGACAGCCCCAAAAGAAAGCAGACAGCCCCAAAAGAAAGCAGACAGCCCCAAAAGAAAGCAGACAGCCCCAAAAGAAAGCAGACAGCCCCAAAAGAAAGCACACCCCCAAAAGAAACCAGACGGCCCCAAAAGAAACCAGACGGCCCCAAAAGAAAGCAGACGGCCCCAAAAGAAAGCAGACGGCCCCAAAAGAAAGCAGATGGCCCCAAAAGAAAGCAGACGGCCCCAAAAGAAAGCAGACGGCCCCAAAAGAAAGCAGACGGCCCCAAAAGAAAGCAGACGGCCCCAAAAGAAAGCAGACAGCCCCAAAAGAAAGCAGACAGCCCCCAAAAAAAGCAGACAGCCCCAAAAGAAAGCAGACAGCCCCAAAAGAAAGCAGACAGCCCCAAAAGAAAGAAGACAGCCCCTAAAGAAAGCAGACAGCCCCAAAAGAAAGCAGACAGCCCTAAAAGAAAGCAGACAGCCCCAAGAGAAAGCAGACAGCCCCAAGAGAAAGCAGACGCCCCAAGAGAAAGCAGACAGCCCCAAGAGAAAGCAGACAGCCCCAAGAGAAAGCAGACAGCCCCAAGAGAAAGCAGACGGCCCCAAGAGAAAGCAGACGGCCCCAAGAGAAAGCAGACGGCCCCAAGAGAAAGCAGACGGCCCCAAGAGAAAGCAGACGGCCCCAAAAGAAAGCAGAAGGCCCCAAAAGAAAGCAGACGGCCCCAAAAGAAAGCAGACGGCCCCAAAAGAAAGCAGACGGCCCCAAAAGAAAGCAGACGGCCCCAAAAGAAAGCAGACGGCCCCAAAAGAAAGCAGACAGTCCTAAAAGAAAGCAGACAGCCCTAAAAGAAAGCAGACAGCCCCAAGAGAAAGCAGACAGCCCCAAGAGAAAGCAGACAGCCCCAAGAGAAAGCAGACGGCCCCAAAAGAAAGCAGACAGTCCTAAAAGAAAGCAGACAGCCCTAAAAGAAAGCAGACAGCCCCAAGAGAAAGCAGACAGCCCCAAGAGAAAGCAGACAGCCCCAAGAGAAAGCAGACGGCCCCAAGAGAAAGCAGACAGCCCCAAGAGAAAGCAGACAGCCCCAAGAGAAAGCAGACAGCCCCAAGAGAAAGCAGACAGCCCCAAGAGAAAGCAGAAAGCCCCAAAAGAAAGCAGACAACCCCAAAAGAAAGCAGACAACCCCAAAAGAAAGCAGACAACCCCAAAAGAAAGCAGACAACCCCAAAAGAAAGCAGACAGTCTCAAAAGAAAGCAGACAGCCCTTTGCAAGAAAATTCAAGCTCTCCACACCTCATACAAGGTTTTAAACACATCCTGCCATTTGCATGGTTTCTTAGTGTCTGACAGTTTTTATTTCGGCAAAATGGTCTAAAATTCCACAACACAATGCAGTCTGTGAGGCCTGATGTGCATTATAGAAGAGGTTTTGTAAAGAAGAGGCACATAAAATTTCTTGCTTTCCTGGAGATATAATATATAGAATTTACAATAAACTGACAACATGCTGTGCACTCATTTTAGGCATTTGGGGCAAGTCCTGTACATTTTAGGCCATTAGTGAAGATAGATAACTTTATTAATCTTCACATTGATGGGCTTCTCAGTGGGAGGAAGGGGCAACACCCAGGCACTGATGCTTGAAGGGACACAAAAAATAAGACAGACTTGCCGAAAATAAGACCTACCCCGAAAATAAGTAGAATTTTTGGGGCTTTATCCCTACTGCAAATATAAGCCCTTCCAAACCAGCAGCTAAAAAAAAAAATATAGAATACAGCAGAACTCTTCATCAAAGAAAGCAGACACCCCCAAAAGAAAGCAGACAGCCCCAAAAGAAAGCAGACAGCCCCAAAAGAAAGCAGACAGCCCCAAAAAAAAGCAGACAGCCCCAAAAGAAAGCACCCCCCCCAAAAGAAAGCAGACAGCCCCAAAAGAAAGCACACCCCCAAAAGAAAGTAGACAGCCCCAAAAGAAAGCAGACAGCCCCAAAAGAAAGCAGACAGTCCCAAAAGAAAGCAGACAGTCCCAAAAGAAAGCAGACAGTCCCAAAAGAAAGCAGACAGTCCCAAAAGAAAGCAGACAGTCCCAAAAGAAAGCAGACAGTCCCAAAAGAAAGCAGACAGCCCCAAAAGAAAGCACACCCCCAAAAGAAAGTAGACAGCCCCAAAAGAAAGCAGACA